>NC_038247.2:10502078-10802078 GCF_000004515.6 Glycine max
ATTAGGTAGTCTTATGTTGTTTTATAAATAAATTGTTAAACAAATAGTAGTATCATTTTTTAAAAAATCTAATGACATAAACAAACAATTTTTTTAAAAATGAACATTTTTTTAAATATGAATTTTGTCTAATAATATATTTGCTTTAGTAAAAAGATTAAAACTTTTAATATTATTATGTTACTAAATATAATTTTTGTTTATGTCATTAAATTTTTTTTAAAATGATACTATTACTTGTTTAACAATTTATTTATAAAAAAACATTAGACTACATTATAAATAAAATACTTAAACAATTACATATGTGAAGATGAAGGCATATTAGGACAATTGTTTCTGTTATGACCATGTTATCGATAAATTTCACATTTTTTTATTTTCTCATTAATTTTTAATAACAAAATATTATTTTAATAATATTAAAATTTTAATTTTTTAATAATATTAAAAGTTTTAATCTTTTTACTAAAGCAAATATTATTTGACAAAATTTAGATTTAAAAAAATGTTCACCTACAAAATATCTTAGACAAATTAAATAATACAAGATAAGTAATTATATTATTTTCTTATTAAAAAATTATTTTTAAAATCAATTAAAAATATATTTATATAATATAATATTTGTATTATTTTAATAATTTAAATTTAAATAAAAACTTAACATACAAATTAGTTATAAAAAAAAACCCATGCGGATGTCGGAGTGACCAAATTGGACTTCCCAATGCAGCATGAAAATTGTGTATATTGAAAAAAAATTCAAAAACATGTGTAGTTTAAGAAAAGATAGGAGAGAAAAGGTGTAGTTTGAAAAAAAAAATCTATAATGTGAGCAAAAATTGAAAAGAGAGTGTGAATAATAGTAAAAATAGTTATCATAGGGCATAATTAAAAATAAAATAGTAAAAAGCAAAATATAAAATTATAATTAAAACGATTTTAAAGTCATTCATAATTAATTTAAAAATAAAAAAAATAATCGCAATTTTGAAGTCGTAAAAAATTTAAGACTTTATATAAATAATTAAAAAAAATAAAGGCATTAGATTTTTTATGACTTCACTATTAAAAAAATCCAAAATCGTGAATCTTTTTACAACTTCATACTCAAAAATGTAAAAATTCCTACAATTTACCCCAAGTTGGAGATTAATTTAAAAATTACCCTCATTTAATAAATTCCAAATAAAATTATCCCCTTTTAGTCAAATATCCGAAACTCGAGAACCTTATTCCTCTATTCACCAAGTTTCTTATTTCAAACTTCGTAAACACACGTCTGGCCAGCATCTAAAGCTAGAAAATTATATTTTCTTTTGGCTTAATTTACACTTAGTGTTGATAAGTTATTCTTAATCTTTCTATTCTCTTTTCTTTGTAAAATCTGAACTTTTTTTTTCTCCTCCTAACCATTTCTTTTTTTTATTTGGTTCATGGAAATGATTAGTTATAGGATTAATGATGATTCGTTAAAGAGCTTGTTCAAAGAATTAAATTTCTTCCACCTCCCACTCTAAAAAAAAATTCTATCTTTTAACATCTCTTGAAGATAAAAAAAAAAAAAAAGTTGCAATTATTTATTTTTTTATCGAATGAAGTTGGAAGAATCTATGATATGATTAGTTTGATTTCTATTATTTGTTTCTGTTTGTTGAAAGCTTAAGTCATGAGAATGACTAAGTTTGATTTTCTTTTTTTTTGAGAAACTAACTATGATATTTATTGGTAATCACTTTCTTATTCTAGTTATAAATCTTTATCTATTTAAATAACATTAACTAGTGTATAAATTAATATGAGATAAAACTTAATATAGAATTTTTATTTTATGTTTATGTCCCTAAATTTTTTACAAAATTATTTTTAGTCTCTAAACAAAAAAAAATATAGTTCCAGTCATTAGCAAATAAGTGTTTGAAGGTGCAATTAAGTAAGGGGGAGAAGGCTAGGAGAAGCTGGCATTTGTCAGCACTCATATCTGACTATTCTAGTTTATATATATGTAACTGGCATTACATTCACAAGTCTCACTTCTACCAGAAAAATCGTGCACTAATTTTAGCAAAGTTTGGTGCAATCTTCATCACAGAACCTGAAGGTTAAGAAAGTAGGTAGCCAGAGACCAAGGATATCAGAACTTGAAACATTGTAACCAGCAAAATAAGCTTCACCATTGCAGCATGCTGAAATATCTCAAGATTCGAGAAATCAGCAAGTGTTAGTAGGACTATAACTCAAAGCTTTAACTGGGAAAATAAGTGGATAGAGTTAAAGCCAATGACTGATTCTTGGAATCATACCTTTGGTCTAGTATTAGTTCTGAACCGAGTTCAGTAGCATCTAATTATGCCGGAACCCAACAAGTGGAAGCATTAAAAATGCGGCCCTTCCAACCTTGAAGCATCCAGTTGTTATTTTCATCTAAGACAAAATCTCTGTGGTATTCCTTTAACTTACTCCTGAATTTGGCCATTAATTCTTCATCCAGTGGTAACTGCTTGAAACCAGCCTTCATATTCCTAACCTGCCACTGTTTGTATGTCTCAGGCCTCTCAATCCTCTCAGAACCTTCACATGCTATAAAATTCATAATCTCCCTGCCCAAAAGCTCTCTCTCAACCATCAACCTCCTATCGTTTTTACGAGGTATGACAGTGTCAATCTTATCAGAAATGCCAGAATAATGAAAGAGAGCCTCCCTAAACCGCGTGGACAAGAAAGGGGCATTATATGATCCACTAGTGATGGACTGAGTAAAGATATCCGGATTTATCTTCCTGATCAAATGCAGAACTGCATTTCTAGTAAATCCTCAAACCTCTGGTGACAGTTGACAGCAACTAGCTCATTGCTCTCTATTTTGAGGGCTTCAACCTGAATGGTTTCCCAGTTCTTTGATGCTATGGCATTGTACTCAATCCTTATTACAATTAAAATTTTTGACCTTGTTATAATTAATTTTGATCTAATAATGTATTTTTTTACATATATAAATTTTAATAAAAATCATAGATTTCATAAAAATTTATATATGTAAAAAAATTAATTATTAGATCAAAATGAATTGTTATAAAATTTATTATGTAAATTTACATGTGCATTAAATATACATTAGAAATTTTAATATTATATATAACAATATTAATTATTTTATAATATAATTGATTTATAAGCTTAATTGATTAGAACGTATCACTTTTATGTACAAAGCAATTGCCAACATACCCTAAAATGTTGGTGAAATCAAACCATCCAATCCAAATCACACTTTATTGGAATTTTTAGAAAACCATACAAACCAAACCCAATTGAAAGCTCTTTCAACTTTGGATCAGATGATCCGCAAATACCCTTAACTGAATTGTAAGAATTATATTGCTTTTATTGTTTTGTTATTGACACCAAATAGGGTTAAATGTTATTGACATCAGTTTGAAGTTGATGATATCAGTCAAAAATGTAAGTTGCATATTTATAACTTACAATTTTGTATTGTCAAAGTTATTTCCCAATGAAAATTTAACTGCAGATGATCTGGATACCCGATAAAACACATTAGTCTAGGCAAACCAGATACCACTGCCAATAGTGATTGCCTCCGACAAAGCTACTTATAACAACTATAGTTAAGTGTCCGTTTGTTTTAAAGTTAAACAAAATTAATTTTAATAAATATAATAGTAAAATGCGTCTTAATTAACCTCAACTACAGAATTTGCATTGAAACACAGGAAATGATTTTACAAGGAAAACAAACATGCACACATGTTGTGAACTTTGCTTATTTCATTAATCAATGATAATAAACCAGTAGCTTTTGATCTATCAAGTTCTCGAGTTATTGAAAGATTATGTCAGGCAAAAAAATATTCACAAAACTTCATATTATCATTAACTTTTCATAGACTACAAGCATTGAAAGAAATTGCCAGCTCCATTTAAGCAATTCATGTCATGCATATTTCGCAATACGAGCCACATCCAACAGATTACTCAGCAAGCATGCAAACAATCACGGGGAAAAGCTTTCAGGACCAACACATTATCAGGTTATGTGAATAGGCCATATCAACTTGGTAATGGTACTTAAAATAAGAAAGCATCTTAGCTACCTGCATCGAAAGCCATTTTGCCCATTGTTAATCGAAAAATAAATAAAAATTGTGCAACCAAACATGCAATTTATAAGATCTAAAGAAGTTATATCTTTCAAACTTAGTTTTTTAGGGGTGCAATTAAGGCAGAGAGAGAAGGCTAGGAGAATCTGGCATTTGCCAGCATGCGTATCTGACCATTATAGTTTATACTTTATATATATGTAGCAGCAACAGATAATAAATATGAAGTTCTTTGATCGGTGGAAAAAACTACCAGAAAATTCTAGAGATGCTGAGGGGAAATCATGAGTTTCACAGAAGTTGCTGCAACAAAACAAAATTGCATGTAAGAATATTACCGGAAAAAAAACAAACTGAACATAGTCATCTGTTTCAAATTAATCATATCCTGTCAACTAATTTGGCTAAAGAGACAACTTATCCTGCTAAAACAAATTACAAAATTATATAGAAGGGTGTGAAATGTCTAATACATGTTGGTTAGAAAGAAAATAACTCAATATTATGATTACAAGTACTCAGGCAAACATGCTATAACGGCCCTCCTACTCTAATATTCCCTACATATCAATATCATTACAGAAATCGCATTACATTCACAGGTCTCAATTCTACCCAAAATTTTGTGCCATAATTTTACCAAGTGACTTCGTGCAAAACTTGGTACAATCTTTTATCACAGCCCGAAAGTTAAGCAAGTAGGTAGCCAAACACAGGATACCAGAACCTGAAACAATGTAACCAGCAAAATGAGCTTCACCATTGCAACAAGCTGAAATATCTCAAGACTCAAGTAATCAGCAAGTGCGCCAGTAGGAGTATAACTCGAAGCTCTAACAGGGAAAATAAGAACTGGAAAGAGTAAAAGCAAATAACTGATTCTTAGAATCATACCTTTAGTCTAATATTAGTTATAAGCCAAGTCCAGTAGCATCTCATTATGCTGGCACCCAACAAGTGGAAGCATACAAAATGCGGCCCTTCCAACCTTGAAGCATCCACTTGTTATCTTCATCGAAGACAAAATCTCTGTGGTACCATTCCTTTAACTTAGTCCTGAATTTGGCCATTAATTCCTCATTTAGCGGGAGCTGCTTGAAACCAGCCCTCGTATTCCTAACATACCACTGTTTGTATGTCTCAGGCCTCTCAATCCTCTCAGAACCTTCACATGCTATAACATTCATAATCTCTCTGCCCAAAAGCTCTCTCTCAAGCATCAACCTCCATTCGTTTTCACGAGGTATGACTGTGTCAATCAAATCATAAATAGCAGAATAATGAAAGAGAGCCTCCCTAAACCGCGTGGCAAAGAAAGGGGCATTATATGATCCATTAGTGATGGACTGAGTAAAAATATCCGGATTTATCTTCCTGATCAAATGAAGGACTCCATTTCTAGGACTGTTCACTTCAATAGACTCATCCAGTAAATTCTCAAACCTCAAGTGACAATTGACAGCAACTAGCTCGTTGCTCTGAATTTTGAGGGCTTCAACCTGAATGTTTTCCCAGTTCTTCGATGCTATGGCATTGTACTCAAAGGGAACATTGTAACGCTTACAATAGTTAGCCAGACGGTGACCTGTTTCCTCAATTCTTTCTGCGGGGCGAAAGCCAGGTTGGGGAAACTCTATCCCTGTGATCCTAAGCTTGGGAGGTCCACCCTCCCTATTTGAGAAAAACTTAATGAGTATTGGCCACTGGAAACCGTATAGGATCCCAAAATCAATAATATGAACGGTTTCTGCCTTTGCAGCTGCTTTCATAATCATTTTATTTGCAAAGAAATGTATAAACTTCTTGAAAGGGCTGGAGGAAGTGAAAACCTGGTATGCCTTGAGAAACTCAGCAACAGTGATGTTCTTAGAGCTCAGAAAAGTATACATTCCTTGTGCACTTGTGCCATCCCCAACCAAGCGTGCTTCGAGGCCATTGGTGAAGTAATGAGCCAACCTCTGTGATGCATCCCCAACGGGAGAAGAGTGTTGCCTAATCTGTTTTAGCAATTCATTGGCAGTCCTGTTGTCATTGGCATACACAGATTGTGAACACATCAATAGAAGATTCCTCAAATCCACCGTTTCCTTCTTCCTCCTCCCTTGTTTCTTTGAACGACCCTTACCTCCATCTCGTTCCTCAACGTTCACTGATCCACTCGTCAAACGAATGTGTTCGTCACACAGGTTTCCTTCATGAAGCAACAGCCGATCAAAAGCATCTGACAGGTCACTCTCATCAACAAGGGAAAGTGCTGATTGCTTGTTACTTCTCTCTCCTTCTCCTTCTTCTCTAGTTTCTATCTCTTGGCGCTGGTGATTCTTTCTACCCTTCAACAACCCATAGGAATTGTCTCCAAAAGAATTGATTGGTTCTTCTCTCTTTGAATGTAGAGCAGTTACAAGGTTAGGCCCCGGAGGAAGAAATTTACTAGCTTCCTCGAAGCCTCTTCTAAACTGGGAAACAGAATCAACATGATTGAAAATATTGTGGGCTAAGAGTTTGGCAATAGAAGAATCCAAATCTGAGACTGCGTCACTAACAGTAACTGAAGGCGGTGGTTGAGATTTAAACTGAAAAGCAGAAACAGAAATAGAATCCGGAGAACGGAGCTTCAACTCACGAGAATATTCATCTGAAAAATTGTTGTTGCTACTGCTGCTGCTGCTGCTGGTGGTGGTGGTGGTGGTGGTTTCAGCTTCGGGACTGAGAAGAACGGGGTGTTGATCGGGAGAAAGAGGTAGGTTGCCGGCGAGAGCATCGTAGAAGGATTTCTCGGTAACTTGCAAGGTGAGTGAGTCATAGAATGGCTTCTGGTCAACGTTTTCTTCCATGAGGATCTGGCTAATGAACTTTGCAGTTTCTGAGAAGTCGTTGTCTTCCATGGTTGCAAAACCAAGCGAGTCTGAGAGATACGGTGTGCCCTGGTCTTCCGAAGCACCGGGGAAGTTGGAGTCCATAACACTCAACAACACTGAAATAGGTTTTTATTTTGTTCAGGAAGACAAAGCATGAAAACAATGAAGCCAAGGTATTGTATTGGGGGTTCGGAAAAAGAGACAAGAGAAGGAGCAGCCCTCGATATGAGCATAGGGATAGTGCCGCGAATCTTCGCTGTTCCAAGGAGGCTGTTATTTTCTCAAAAAATAGTGACATCTAAGATGTCAATACTAGATGCTCACATAAAGTCCCTTGCCTTCTTCACGTTAAATATTATTTATTTAGTAAGAAAAATATTCAATTCTCATCGTATATAATTTTTTTTTAGATATAACATAAATCATAAATAAAATTATTTTTTTATCAATAGGTTGAAAACACCTATATCTCTAACCCCAGGACAAAAAAATATCATATTACTACATTTTAAGTACAAAATGTGGTAAAGATATTAAAAGTCAAATAAAGAATGTTTTTCCAAAAAAAAACACACAGACAAGGAAATATGCAAGGCTAATAACACAAATTAGTTTCCTAACTTCAAAAGTACACTGAGTGTGCGTTGTATTGTTAGGATTATAATATATTTGAGAAATTATTTGTTTTTTTATATATAGAGAAGTAAAATCAAGTTTTAAATAAGTTTAATAGAATAATAAAGTTATTATACTTAATCCAATTACCTATCTTGATTTTGACTTGAGACAAACAATTTAATGTGGGATGATGAAATTATTCGTTTTACTGCATGCACAGCCTAATAAAGTTATGATGGCGTTACTTGGTTGTCAAGTAAGACGATTGTGAACGAGTCTTCTCTTTTTAGTTTTTAGACTTTTCAGGCTAGGTTTGTTTTCTCCGTTGAATGACTACAGTTTATTTAATAATTTTTAAAGACAAATGTTGCCAGATTATTAATGATCGAAAATAAAACGTTATCATCAAACAAATTATGAAAAATAAAGAGAACAACTATTTGTTACAACGGCACGTGTAAGAGTTGATTAAATCTTAAAGAGAATAAAATATTAATTTAATATACAAACTAGTTCAATTTTTAGACCTAAAAATATCTCAGGATTCTGCTGCTTATGAGTGCCTATCAGAAGAACTCCGGAAGGAAGACTTCAACATTTAAACGCCATTCACATAGCACCAGTTATCAGTTATACTGTTATATTATACACAGTCACAGACTAATGACTGGACCAATTAAAAATATTATGAGAACTGAAACTGAACTATGCTCTTCCATTATATTAGCAGAGATCAGCTTCTAGAATATGTCAACCACAAGAATTTTGGAAGTCCATGTCTCCTCTACAACTCATGAAATGCTTCTCCTAATTAACTACCTCGGGAAGAAAATTGTCAAGGCCTATGCAGGCACCCAACAGGAGGAAGCATAAACTACTCGGCCCTTCCAAACTTGCAGCATGTAGTTGCCATCTTCAAGAAGCACTAAATCACTGTGGTACACATCTTTCAACTTGCATCTTAATTTGTTAATGAGATGCTCATCCAAGGGCAATTGCTTAAATCCAGCCCTCATGTTCCTAACCTGCCATTGCTTGTATGTCTCGGGCCTCCTCTCACAAGCTACAATATTCATATCTTGTCAACTAATTTGGCTCAAGAGACAACTTATCTTGCAAAAACAACTTACAAAATTATATAGAAGGATGTGAAATGTGTTACAAAGCTATTTTTACTCCTACTGAAAATATCCTAAAAGCCACCATAAAGCTATAAAGAGAATAAGATAAACTTGATATTTCATTAATAAATGATAATAGGTAAAGATGAATATACATATATAATCTAAGGGACATTTAATCAATGGATAATAATTATCCAAGTCTCAACATCATGTTATTTTAATATAAATTAAATAAAAAACTATAATTTATAAATAAAAAACATTATCTTTTATAATCTTTGAGCCACTTAAACATCCTTCTTTTGGACCTCTTTGGGTCCATCCTAACAAAATGCCTAATACATGTTGGTTAGAGAAAATAACTCAATATACTGGTACTCGGGCAAACATGCTATAATGGCCTTCCTACTCTAATAGGCCCTACTTATCAATATCATTACAGAAATTGCATTACATTCACAAGTCTCAATTCTACCCGAAAACTTGTGCCATAGTTTTACCAAGTAACTTCGTGCAAAGCTTGTTGCAATCTTCATCACAGCACCTGAAGGTTAAGCAAGTAGAGGTAGCCAAACCAAGGATACCAAAACCTGAAACAATGTAACCAGCAAAGTAAGCGTCTTCGCAACATGCTGAAATATCTCAAGACTTAAGTAATCAGCAAGTGCTAGTTCAACTATAACTCGAAGCTTTTACAGGGAAAATAAGATGTCGATAGAGTGAAAGACAATGAGTGATTCTTAGAATCATACCTTCAGTATAGTATGAGTTCTGAACCCAGTCCAGTAGCATCTCATTATGCTGGCACCCAACAAGTGGAAGCATACAAAATGTGGCCCTTCCAACCTTGAAGCAACCAGTTGTTATCTTCATCCAAGACAAAATCTGTGGTACCATTCCTTTAACGCAGTCCTCAATTTGGCCATTAATTCCTCATTCAGAGGGAGCTTCTTGAAACCAGCCCTCGTATTCCTAACCTGCCACTGTTTGTATGTCTCAGGCCTCTCAATCCTCTGAGAACCTTCACATGCTATAACATTCATAATCTCCCGGCCCAAAAGCTCTCTCTCGATCATCAACCTCCATTCGTTTTCACGAGGTATGACTGTGTCAATCAATTCATAAGTAGCAGAATAATGAAAGAGAGCCTCCCTAAACCGCGTGGCAAAGAAAGGAGCATTATAAGATCCATTAGTGATGGACTGAGTAAAAATATCCTGATTTATTTTCCTGATCAAATGAAGGACTGCATTTCTAGGACTGTTCACTTCAATAGATTCATTCAGTAAATTCTCAAACCTCAAGTGACAATTGACAGCAACTAGCTCGTTGCTCTGAATTTTGAGGGCTTCAACCTGAATGCTTTCCCGGTTCTTCGATGCTATGGCATTGTACTCAAAGGGAACATTGTAATGCTTACAATAGTTAGCCAGACAGTGACCTGTTTCCTCAATTCTTTCTGTGGGGCGAAAGCCAGGTTGGGGAAACTCTATCCCTGTGATCCTAAGCTTGGGAGGTCCACTCTCCCTATTAGACAAAAACTTAATAAGACTTGGACACTGGAAACCATATAGGATGCCAAAATCAATAACATGAACGGTTTCTGCCTTGGCAGCTGCTTTCATAATCATTTTATTTGCAAAGAAATGTATAAACTTCTTGAAAGGGCTGGCGGAAAGGAAAACAAGGTATGTCGTGAGAAACTCAGCAGCAGTGATCTTCTTAGAGGTCAGAAAAAAATACATTCCTTGTGCACCTGTACCGTCCCCAATCAAGCAAGTCTTGAGACCATTGGCGAAGTAATGAACCAACCTCTGTGATGCATCCCCAATGGCAGAAGAGTGTTGCCTAATCTGCTTTAGTAATTCATTGGCAGTCCTGCTGTCATTGGCATACACAGACTGTGCACACATCAACAGAAGATTCCTTAAATCCACTGTTTCCTTCTTCCTCCCTTCTTGATTCTTTGAACGAACCTTACCTCTATCTCGTTCCTCAACGTTAACTGATCCACCCTGCAAACAATTGTGTTTGTCACACTGTTTTCCCTCATGAATCAACACCCGATCAAAAGCATCTGACAGGTCAGTCTCATCAACAAGGGAAAGTGCTGATTGCTTGTTACTTCTCCTTCCTTCTTCTCTAGTGTCTATCTCTTCGTGCTCATGATTCTTTCTACCCTTCAACCCATAGGAATTCTCTCCAAAAGAATTTGATTATTTGTTCTCCGTATGAATCCAGATCAGTTACAAGGTTAGGCCCCGGAGGAAGAAATTTGCTAGCTTCCTCCAACCCTCTTCTAAACTGGGAAACAGAATCAACATGATTGAAAATATTATGTGCTAAGAGGTTTGCAATAGAAGAGTCCAAATCTGAGACTCCGTCACTAACAGTAACTGAAGGCGGTGGTTGAGAAAGGGTGTTGGGGTTGAACTGAAAAGCAGAAACAAAAAGAGAATCCGGAGAAGGGAGCCTCAACTCACGAGAATTTTCATCTGAAAAATTGTTGTTGCTGTCGTTGCTACTGCTGGTGGTGGTTTCATCTTCAGGACTGAGAACGAGAGGGTGTTGAATGGGTGAAAGAGGTAGGTTGCTGGCGAGAGCATTGTAGAAGGATTTCTGTTCAAGGTGAGTGAGTCATAGAATGGCCTCTGTTCAACGTTCTCTTCCGTCAGTATGTGGCTTATGAAGTTGGCAGTTTCTAAGAAGTCGTTGTTGTCTTCAGGTGAAGGATCCATGGTTGCAAAACCAAGCGAGTCTGAGAGATACGGCATACCCTTGTCTTCAGCAAACAGGTCATCGGCACCGGTAAAGTTGGACTCCATGGTAGCACTCAACAACAACACTGAAATAGGTTATGATTGTGTTGAGAAAGACAAAGCATGAAGGGTGAGAAATGAAATGATATATGGTTTGGAAAAAGAGACAAGAGAAGGAGGAATGAATCCCGTGAGATGCAGTTGCAACGGCAGCCCGTTTGACTATTATGAGTTCGTCAAACTTCAGAGTTCCAAGGAGGGTGTTGTTGTTATTACAAAGATTAAATTATTATTGTTATTATTATTTAAACAAAAAAAAAAAATAGTGGTTGTTTACTGGATACCTGCACAACCTATGGGATGACGTTACTTGGTTGTCAAGCCAAGACTCTCTTCTTCCGTCCAACGCCAGTAGATGATTGTGAAGAACTAGTTTTCTCTTTGTAGACTTTTCAGACTTGCTTTCTTTTCTTTTCTTTTCTCCGTTGAATGACTACAGCTTAGGTATTAATTAATTTTTAAAGACAAAATATTGACACTTCACAGATTATTAATGATTGAAAATAAAACGTTATCATTAAACAAATTGTGAAAAATAAAGAGAACAACTATTTTTTACAACGGCATGTGTAAGGAAATTGAAAAAGTAAAATTCCCTTTAACTAAATAATTAATTGAACAGAATAAAATATTAACTTAATATACAAACTTAGAAACCAGTTCAAATTTTAGACCTAAAATCTCACAATCTCAGGATTCTGCTGCTCATGAGTGCCTATCAGAAGAACTCAAGAAGGAATTGTTCAACATTGAAATATGTCATTCACATAGCACCAGTTATCAGTTATATTATACACACACTTATGACTTGACCAATTTAAAAATATTCTGAGAACTGAAATTGAACTATGCTATGTCATTACATTAGCAGGGATCAGCTTCTAGAATATGTCAACCACAAGAATTTTGGAAGTCCATGTCTCCCCTACAACTCATGAAACGCTTCTCCTAATTAACTACCTTGGGAAGAACATTGTCAAGGCCTATGCAGGCACCCAACAGGAGGAAGCATAAACTACTCGGCCCTTCCAACCTTGCAGCATGTAGTTGTCATCTTCAAGAAGCATGAAATCACTGTGGTACGCATCTTTCAACTTGCATCTTAATTTGTTAATGAGATGTTTATCCAAGGGCAATTGTTTAAATCCAGCTCTCATGTTCCTAACCTGCCATTGCTTGTATGTCTCAGGCCTCTCAACCCTCTCACAACCCTCACAAGCTACAATATTCATTACCTGCCGCCCAAAGAACTCTCTCTCAAACATCAACCTCATTGGATCTTCACAAGCAACATTGGTATCAAGCACATCAAACAAAGTAGAATAATGGAAAAGGGCCTCCCGGAACCGTGTCACAAAGAATGGAGCATTATAGCTCCCATTGACATTAGCATGTAAAAAGATAGCAGGATTTGCCTTCCTTATTAACTTTAAAACAGCATCCCGGGGACTATTCACCACAACTGTCTCATCAAGTAGATTTTGAAATCGAAACATAGCATTCGCAACAAGAAGTTCATTTTCCTTTATCTTCAAGTCCTCAATTTTGATAGTTTCCCATTTCTGTGCAATGGCATTGAACTCAAATGGAACATTAAAGCGATCACAATACCTTGTAAGTCGAAGCCCCGTCTCCTGGACTCTCTCTGCTGGCCTGAAACCAGGTTGTGGGAGCTCTATCCCTGTAATGCGCAGCTTGGGAGGCCCACCGGGTTGTTTTGATAGACGATAAATAAGAGCTGGCCACTGGAAGCCATAACGGATGCCAAAATCTATAATATGAAGAGTTTCAACTTCCTTGGCTAAATGCAAAATTGTATGGTTTGCAAAAATCATTGAAAGCTTCTTGAATGGACAGGCTGAAATATACATTTGGTAAGCTTTCACCATGTCTGCAGCAGAGGTTCTTTTGTGAGATAAAGCAGTATAAATCTGAGTTCCGGTGCCAACCAAGCGTGCTTCAAGGGCACTTGCAAAGCATTGGGCCAGCCTCTGAGTCCCATCCCCCAGTGGAGAAGCATGTTGCTTTATCTGCTTCAATAACTCATTAGCAGACATGCGATCATCAGAAGAAACAGCTTGTGCGCATAGAATCAACAATGTCCTCAGATCCACAATTTCCTTCTTGCTGCCTTGTTTCTTAACATGGCTCTTCCCACCACCAGACTTGTTTGTTTCTTCTAATTTACCCAAGGATGGCCCATTAGGAAGGTCTGCGTGACCAATACACGAAGGAGCTTGCTCATTTCTGCACCCTGTGCCCAGCAGGACCTTATCAAGCAATTCTGATATCTCACTGTCATCAATGTACACAGCTGACTGCTTGTTGCTTCTCCCATCTTGTAAATCTGCTTCTTCATCTTCCCGCTCATGATTCTTCCTTCCTCTTGACTCAGCAGAAATTTCATCTCTCTCTGTCTCCGCCTTAATTTTCACCTGCTGAGGGGGAACCATTCTAAAAGATGGGTTCTCCAAGTCAAAAACCAAAGGATTCCATTTAGGCAGGAACTTATTGGCTTCCTCCACACCCCTCTCAAATTGCAGTACAGACTCACTCTTGCTAAACAAGTTTGTTGAACCTGGATCCAAAAATCCAGCCACGGAACTTGCCAAGAATTGACTATTGGTTACAGCAAAGTTGCTTGTGGTATTCATTGAAGATTGGATCGAACTGGCCTGGAAAACAAAGTCAGCAGGAAAAGTGGTTTGCAGTATGGAAGGCTTATAGTCAGCAAGATCAACATTATTCCATTGCGACTCAAACGAGTTACTAGTGCTAGTTGTTGCACCACTGAAGCTACTCTCATCGGGGCTGTCCATGTTGTGATAGTTTTGGATGGAAGAAGAATGGTATGTCTCACCAATGACCTCATAGAATGATTTCTCAGCAGCTTGGAGAGCCAAGGTATCATGGAACATACACGGCTTTGCCTCCAAGTCCTCTTCCATAAGCATTTGGTTTATGTAGCGTAGGACAGTGGCAGAAAAATCAATCTCATCCAATGGATAGTCTTCATCAGTGGACGAGGAAAAGGGATTTTGAGCAGCATTTGGATCAGGCGAAATAAGAAACCGGTTATCCATGAATCCAAAATCAAAGGGTTTCATCATCCCATTAACAGGGTCAAAGGAGTGATCCTCTACATCGACAGTGTTGGGCACTTGGCTGGGTTTAACACCATTGATGAAATTGGACTTCAAATGAGGATCCATCAAGGTGACAAAATTCAATTCACCCCTTCTATCAATCAACACTGTGGATTAAAGAAATTAGTTTGTTAACCTTAACCCCATGAAATCAGAACCATACAATTGACATCATTTTGTAATTAGACATGAAAAGTGGAAGAGACAGAAGCGGTGAAACAAATAAAACTTTGAAAACAAGGATTTAATCATGTGCAAAGAATCAAAAAGTTATAATTGGTAGCATGTGTTAAGGAAGCTTGAGGGAACATTAGTAACCCTAGGAATGAGTGATTTGGAGGTAATTTATGTTAAACAGGTGAGTTTCCACAAGTGATGGACATAAGAAGGAAGAGAGGTAAGAAAAAGAGAAAGATGGTTTGTTAAGTAATAATAATGATGTGAAAAATAACAAATAAAAGAGAAGAGAGAGAGAGAAGCAACCTGTGAGTGTGAGTGAGAATTGGGAATATGTTTGCGTTGGTGGGCGAAGACAAGAGTCATAATAACTGAGACAGATTCATAGAATGTTGAGACCCAAAACAAAACCCCGTCTTCAAGCAAAAGCAGTTCCAACATGAGAGAGCTTGGCCTCTGCACCTTTGAAGGCTAAGGTGGCTGCTGCTGTTCTGCAACAGAAACTTCTTCCTTCCTACTGACGTGTACCATTGTCTTTAGTGACTGGTTCTTGTTTTAAAATACGTCTACAAGTGTATGATGTTATTACCAACACATTTCATTTTTTCTTTTCACAAAGTTAACCTGAATTAATACCTTTTTACAATACTATTGATGTAATTCTCTCTTTTGATTCTCTTTCTTAATTTGTCGATAAATAGTATTATTTATCATTTATTGCAACAAAGTAATACTTAAGCTATACTACTTACTAATATATTAGTCCACGGCACACATGTTCCTCAATTTGGACTTAATGCTTTCATTGCTTCTGTACTCTTAACTACTCAGCTAGTTTATTAGCAACCCATTTAAGTTGTCACAAACAGAGAGTAAAAGGATTCAAACACAACATCATCAAAGCGTAGGTGTAGAAAAAAATACAATGAAATGAAATACGTTTAACCAATCGTCGTTCATCTTCAACAAGTTGTTAACAATCATTTTCAAACGGTAGCCAAAAACAAACCGCCACCATTCGTCAACATGTCGCATCGTTAGCTACTGCCAATGCAAAGGACAAGAAGGAGAAGAATAAGAAACGACAACGCGTACAAAACACTCAAAAAAGAAAAAATCCCATTGACAAACTATTACTTTGACCTACTTTGACCTAGCTAAAATGCGTGAAACTCACATTTGTTACGTGAATTTGTCATGTCATTGATGAATGATGATGAAGTACCACCTCACCATCAATATTAAAGGAAATAACGCATACTTAATAGTTGAATTAATTTATTATAACATTTGTATATTTATGTACTAAATTAATTATTTTTAAAAATATAAAAATTAAATTGTCAGCTGATACATAATTCATAAACTAAATTGTCAGCAAAAATAAGGACTAAATAGATTATTTACCTTAATTTTTTTGTTTATATTAAAAAATAAAAAGTGTTGCTGCTGCATCCTGCAGGTTGATTCGGTAAAACATATTGTTTCATCAAAGTGGTAATTTAACCCGATACAGTACTATTCATTTAAAATGTAAATTTAAAAGTCACATGGGTATAGCTGATATTTTAAAATATGAGAGTCACTATTGTTCTTTTAAATTATCATATTTTTTTAAATACTACATTTTACTTTTTTAAAAATGTGTCATTTTAATTGTGTGACTATATAGCCCTCGAACCCGGGTGATCAAGTAAAATCATTCTTAATAATTTGAAAATTCTAATCTTTGACATAACAAATAAAATTCACTTCAAATCACAATTCATACAGCCTAGCCTACCATTGTTTGATGTAATAATCATATTTTTCTCTTATACATACATAGTTACTCATTCACAATAATAATAATAATTTATATTATTAATAAATGAAATATGTCCACAAGTTTTAGATAATTTCATCATTTATTAATTTTTAAACTTTCACCACTTTCACTTAGGGATGGAAATGAGTCGAGCCGTTAGTTAAGGGTCTTCGGCTCGACCTATTTAAGGCTCGGCTCGACATGACTTGTTTACTATAAAGGTCAAGTTCAAGCTTTTTAAAAAGTTTTTTTAAATAAAAAAGTCAAAGTCAAACTATAAAAAAAGTTTGTTAAGTTTGACAAGTCGGTTTGTTTAAATAATAATAATAATAGTTATGAATGACAGGATGAAATGACATGAAGTGCGTAGAGAGTTTACTTACAGGTGGAGTATTCTCAAAAAGAAAAAGACTTAAGTTAAAAGGATAATGCAACTAGATTAATACTTCCAAAGAAAAGAATATTTTGTAAAGATATTTTTCAGACAATTTAAATATTTTTATTTGGTTATATTAGTATAAATCATCGCTAATTCATATATTTTTTAATATTATGCTCTCTTTTTTTCATTTTCTTTTGATATACTTTGTGTTTTAAGAACTTGAATTCAATATGATTTTATTTATCAATTATTTTTGGATTTGTACATTACTTATACGAAATTTTATAAGTTTCTTTTTTTAGTTAGTATTTCACTAGGTTTTAAAATAATTAATTGGTCAAAAGACGTCTTTAAACATGCTTTTAAATAAGTTCGTAGGCCAAGTCAGACTGTTATGTATGTAAGCGGAGCCTCTAAAAAAATCTATGACTGAGCCAAATTCAAATCTTCCATATTCAACTCAAATTGAGTTCAAACCTAGTAAAATTTGACTTTGCTCATTTCGAGAGTCGGTCTCCCCTAATAACTATCCATTACTCATGTTATCAGTTATTTTATTTTAACTTCTAATTTCTTTTTCTTTTTCTTTTTTATTTTTATTTAAAAATATATAAAGAGGAACGGTCCCCCTAATAATAATAATAAATCCCTTCTTCTTGTTGCGAACTTAAATTACTAGTTTCTTATAATGGGACCAGCTTTGTGAATTACAGAATCGAACCAGCAGCTATCGCGTGACATTGGTGAGATACTAAATTTGACCCGCGAAGCTTCTTAATTAATTCAAATTATTTCTTGTACAGTTGCACCAAGGTTGGTGGTAATACGATGATAAAGACAAATATTTTTTCAGGTTCTGAAATAATATGGTCCACTTTGACGTTGTGGACAATCTGAATAAGCTAAGCGACAAAGAAAATAAAAATTCCAAAGGTTTATACCTAAATTGCGAGACCCTTATTGCAGGCAATGGTGACTTAAAAATTATGATTCTTAATGGTTCGTTACTTCGTTCGAGTACCTACGAAGTTTAGATCTGAATCTAATCATATTTTGAACTATATTCCAGTTTCCAACAATCTCCTAGTTTTCATAGCGATGAGGAAAACCTTCTCCAATCCATTGAATTTTAAACTTGATATCAATCCTCGTAATGTTGTAGGCCCCATATATATTTTCAAGTATTATATATATATATATAGCTGTTCATGATCCAAGCCAACATGCTGATTTATATTCATTAATTAATAGTATTTGATATTAATTTCAGCAATTGATCACTGACCATTAGGATAGAAATGAATTGAACTAAATCATATCTTATTTAAGTTTGATCTATTATGATCTGTTATTATCATCTGTTATATAAGTTTGACTTGACCTACCAACTTTTAAGAGGCCCATTTTATATTATCTATTAGTAAAAAAACTACATCAACAAATCCAGTTAGTACCATAACCCTGTAACATCATAAATATAACACCGTAACAGCAAAAAAATATAACATTACTCATAATCCAAATACATCATAACCCCAACCAAAACGTGTCTAACGGGGATGAAACGTGGAATGAGAAACCCAACTTGAATGAAGCGTGAACACTAGCTGCACAGAGGAAGAGGAATTAAGGGATTCTAATTCTATTTAGTCTCTTTTAGATTTTTAGTGAGTCAGATTAGGGAATAGGGAATGAGAAAAAGTTATAGACTAATCATTTAAATAATTTTATGTTTTCATTTAATCGTAATTCATTATGTATGATAAAATTATTGATTTTTGTGATAATTATTTAAAATTTATATCAATAATTATTTATAATTAAATAATAATATAAAACTATCTTACACAATCAATACATACCATTAAACTCAGACAATTAGGATGTGTAAAAAAAAGAATTAGTAATAACTATCGGATTAGAAGTAACATAAAAAATGAGTTATTTTGTAATTTAAATAAATTATTTATAATATAATATATCATATTAAAAATATTATTGTTAAATGGGTGAGTTCATTAAATTTAATAGACTTTTTTTAAGATCTATAACCTAGTCTATTTAATTAAAAAAAACAAAAAAAAAACTTGAATTAGACATTTTTATTAAATAAATCGACCGAATCAAATCTTAAATGAATACAAGCAACTCGACGTATTCTCACCCTTGTCATGCATGACAATGATCATTAGCAATAGCTAGCTAGATGGGTGTAGCATTGGTCATGTGGATCCCTTCAGCAAATAATTCCTCCTCGTGGCGGTGTTGCTACTCCTCAGTAGCTCCAAGCGGTGGAATTAATGCGAGATAGATACTTACAAAAGTATTTCAATGCTTAAGTTAAGGTTTATATCGGTAGGTAATTAAGAAGAAAAATCATAATAATTAAATGAGTTACGAACGTCTTATTTATATGATTCAAGTGAAGGTGGGTTACATGTACATTGACTTTAATTGAGCCACTTTCTCTCAACCACCTCTCACAAAGTGTAAGTCTCAAATAAGAGATTCATTAAATTAAGTATAGAATATTTGAGATCCGACCCTATATAAGATATTAAGATGCATCCCTTTGTAGTTTTTTTTTTTTTTTTTTGATTGCTGCATAAGTGCATGCCTTTGTAGTTAAGTTTCATTTAATTTTTTTCCTGTACTTATGGAATTAGCCGCCACTAAACAAAAAAACATTACTGCTGCATGCCTTTGTAGTTAATTTAACGAAGGTACTTCTTGCTTCATCCCCAATTGTTTTTTTAAAATACTTCATGAAAGAGCAGTAAAAAAATTATACAAATGTATAAATATTATCATCAAAATTTTATTATATTCCTCACTGAGGTGGGCCTGACAAGCCCATCCTTCGTTTTGTTTTTTTTTTTTAATTGAATATGACATTAGGAATGAGGATTACTTTAAAATGGAATATTCCATAGCTAAAAAATTTGGAATATGTTGAAATTCTATAAGCCACTCATTGAATTAATGGATATTAACTGCCTCAGTCACAATCTTCACCATTGCTCAATACAACTATTCCTTGTCAATGTTAGGGAAAACGATAGCTGCATTCATTTATAAAGAGATAACAGAGAGATGGATATAAGATAGATTGCTCTTTTCTATTTTCTAGAATAGATTTTTGTGTGCACCTTTGACTAGAAATTAAAAAATGTTGATAGGTAAACCAACAATATCTAATATTGCAATGACATGTTTCTCCATTATTGCAATCTAACATTAATTCTCTTCATGAACTTTATCGTAAATATCCCGTCAAAGGATCCTCTTTTTTAAAGAGATATTCGAAAAAAAAAAGGTTACCTATCAGATCTGATTTAATTATGTAGCCATAAAAATAAATAAATATGGCAAACATGTACAAGAATCTTGTTTGTGTGATAAAAATACCTCTTGTTTGATAGTACTTTAGCAGTGAAAGAAAAAAAAAGGAATTGGGGATGAATCATGAAGTATACCTTCCTTGTTTGATAATTGATATTGCTTTAGCAGTGGAAATAAGTGACTTGGATGGATAATATTTGTGTGGATGTATAGTTTTCTGATTGTCTTCCTTTCGAAAGAAAAGGAAACTTAAAAAAAAAAAAAAAAACAACAAAGTAACTTTGTATGTTTGAATGAATTAGATTTTTCCAAATTAAAATACATACGATGATGATTTAGTGCATGTCTGAATGTCAATTGAAGGAGTTCAAAAGTATTTCCATTCCTGAACTGACAAATTCATCTTTTTCTTTTTTCATTTTGTGTTTAGAATTCAAGAATGTGTATTGGAATTCTAAAAATATTTTTTCAACTTTTATCCAAATATAGCCTTTAACCTCAAAAAAAATTTAATTCATTTCATCTTTTCATTTTTTTTCCTTATAAAATATTTGTTGAAAATTCACACGAATTTGTACTTTATAATAATAATTTCGTACCTTTTATCCAAATTCAAAATTCTAGAAAGAATTCGGTTATGCCATCAAAATATTTACAAGTACAAATTTGTATGATTGAATTTTCCGATAAACTTCAGTTGCTTTCCAAAACAGGTCCACGTTAATTGGCTGTGTACAACTTCATCGTCTTCCATTGGTGACAAATATCCTCAGAAATTAAATAGGTCAGTTGTAAATGTGAATTTCAACTATCAAGCAATAAAAAACCATAACAATTTTATACAGAACAATTTCAAATATTTACAAGCAAAAGAATTGTGTTAGCGAGCACTTTATTACATCAATCAATTTACAAGAAGCAGCAGCCTCTCCACACAGGGAAGCATCCACATCATGAGCAAAGATAATTTTTACATTTTGCATGTCATCATCACTTTTTACATGGTTGATAAACAGAGAGGCTTCATAAATGTTTTATTGAAAGCAAAAAAGGAAAAGACACTAATAACAAAAGTCAGAAACCAAGGCACCCTCATCATCCACATGGCCACTTGCTGCTGACAACCCCTGACCCTGGCCCTTATTATTATTAAAAGGAGAAGACAGTTTCAGTTTCTGGATGGTGCTTGTGCTGTGACTTAGTCTGTTGCTGGGACCAATATGCGTGGGCCACTAGAACCCTGTCCAAAAGTTCTTGGGGAACAGGTTCACCCCTCCTTTGCTGAGGGGATATTCTTGCCGTGTGCACCAGTGTTTTCCATTTATCCTGTGCACAACCCCAAAAATCAAATCACATGTAAAACATTTCTCTGCCGTGTGATTGTGAGTTAGGTAAGGAGACCAAAATTATGATCATCTAAGTGGTCCTCCTCTTTTCTTTTAGATTCTATCACTATCTTGCAAACTTGCAGTAGATTTTACAGAAAAGAAGAAACAGCAGGATAACTATGTTTTGGTTTGAAAAGGGTTTTGGACATTATAGTTTGTACTCATTTAGGTTTTGATTTCTATGATTCACTTTTTTTGAATATCAATGGGGCTATATTTTCATTTTTGTGTGTCTTGCTCCCTAATAAATGGAAACTATAGGGGACTAGTACTTCATCAAAATAAAGATCAATATGGGGATTGATTGATTAGGGACCAAAATCTGAATGGGTAGAAATTATAGGGACCAAAATATTATTTAAAACCTTAAGCTTTTATACATAAAATTCTATTTTCATTTTTGTAAAAGATTAGACATGCTAACCGAAAAGACCGAAAGAGCATCCTAGGCAAGCAAGTAATATCTGGTTACCATAGTTGAAGAGTCATTTAAGCATAACATATAAAGTAAAATATATTGCCGTTGCCTTGCACAAGGGTCACAAAGGTTTTTACCTTCAAATCCACATATGTCCGATGATTTGCATTATCAAAAGCACAAAGCTTAACATCACGCCACCTGATTTTATTTTTTAAGAAAATAAAAACAAGATGTAAAGGGATTGTTAGAGGGAATCTCTCCCGGCATCTACTCATTGAAAAAACAGCAGACAGACAATTATCTACCACCCACATACTAGCAACAAGATAGAGTACACACACAACCCATTAAATATAATTGTCAAGCCAAACCAAGTCTAATGTAAATCTTACCTTCCAGTTCCTAGTTTTTCAACTGCTTGAACCAGTGCTTCTACTTCATCTACAGAAAAAGGCCTGCGTATTCGACGCTGGACGATCTCAGATCGCTTTGGCTTCTGGTGTACAGGTACCATAGCTAGTTCCTCATCCATTTCAGGAACAGTAACCAGTTCTTTGGAATCTTTCATATTTTTGTCAACAGACACATTGACAGGAGAAGGTGCTGAATCATGGTCACTTTCAAAATGTCTACCTAAACTGGTTACTTGATGCTCAGGTAACATGTCAGAGTTGCCTTGAATCCTCTGATGAATTACAGCTGGACTGGAGGGATACCTGAATAATGATTTTTAGATACAAAAGTTAAATAAATAAATAATATTTTATGAGATATAAATCTGAAATAATTTATACAAAAATATGCCAATGATGATAGAAACAGGAATGATTAAGCCTGTTCAAGTACAAAGAAACAGCAACACTAACTGACAACCCCAGTTCCTACCATCTAGCTTCATTTGGAGGTTAAGCATTACCTTATTACAGGCTCAGTTATGTCAGCTTTAGGACGAGGAGAATGTGAAGCACATACAATCGGTAGGCTTTGTGAAGAATTAGGCTCCAGGGTGAAACCCAAAGCATCCAACTCGTTATGATGAGAAATTCCAGTTTGAAGTAGAGTTTTACTGTCATCCTTAACTTGTTTTCCCTGGAGAAAAACACCAATGTGCAATTCACCTCCAAGCACAGCAGTCACTGCATCCATCACTGTCCTCTGCAGACCAAAATGTTGTAAAAAATACAGCCCAACTGAACTTGAGTAGAAGATACATGCAAATGCAATGGATTATTGAAATGTAAATGCAACTTATAAATTACACAAATGACATTCCTCGTGAACATCTAAAAATAGTAAGAAGATGGTATGTGAATGGCAAAATATAAAACTATTATACCTTCAAGGACCCAATTGTTGCAGTTTCTGGAACCTCTATAAAAAGCTCTGGCACTCTAAATGACTTGATCCTAAGATTCACTGGTTAAAAGAAAGACATTTACATGTAAGAACCCCTTTGAAGATATCGATCAAGTCAAAGAATACATAAAGAATTGCTCCCTCAATCTTCTCATACCATGAGAACCTATGCTTCGTAACGTCTGATGTTGGCATGCTTCCAAAGATGACATTCCAGGGTCTGCATGAAAGATTTGGACTTTATTTAACAAAAAGATTCCAGAGATCCGTAAGTTCAGAGGTTAAACAAAAATCAAACTGAAACAAAGGAAGCCGTATAAGAAGGAAGCCATATGGAAGGATACCTTTGTGCATCCCAGGTGGTGAATCACATCCATCCTGATTCATACAATTCTCAGGTGAATAATAAATGCCACCTCTCCTGATCAATCCATTAGAGTTTGCAACAGAGCGATAATTAAAAAGCTTCCTCTTTTTGAAAGGAATATTCATCTGAGAACTTTGGTGTTTATTGCAGTTCCTCTTGCTGAGGTAAGTTCGCTTCCAATCTCCATCTAAAATTACCATGTTTCCAATTTTAAAATATCAGTGAACAAGCTAAGCATGAGGGTTAAAGAAATAAGACTACGAGAGGGCCAGTAATCTCATCATAAGAATAGACTCACCATTGTTAGAAAGTGCATAATTCTTTGTTTTTTCAGCAACTTTCTGAAAGTTAGAAGCCATTCTTTTACCTATACAAGTCTTTGGCCTAAAGGACTTGGTTTCAGTATTTATAGGGTGAGTACACCCAGAAGAGTTTTCATCATCATCTCTACTAACTACTGGTACATTGTCACGACTTTTGGACAACAAGCTACAGGGAATCCTATCATTATACCCAGACAATTTGGCATTGCCACCTAAACTGATCAATGCAGGAGGATTTACATCCAAAGGGTCCTCAAAATTACACATGTCAATCCCACTACCAATTGGCACCTTCTCAAATTTATGCAACTCATCCTTTCCTTTACTGGTATCGCCATCTAACTTGAAATCACTATCCTTTGGATAATCAGAAAAATCTAAATTAACTTTGCTAGTAACATTTTCCACTTTGAAATGGCTATTGCTATCCACCATTTTCTCTGCAATGAACCTCTCTAAGCAACTAGAACTTGTCACTATAGAAGCAATCCCTACATCACCATCAATTGCAAGATGTGTGAATTCTTTCAAACCGCAATTTTTTTTGTTTGTTTGTGAAGAAAGACGAGAGAAACCACTGTTGTCACAACTTCCTTCATCAGAAATCTCAGATTTGGATGGTTTATTTGCATCTTGGCACTCTTTGACAAATCCACACTGATCCTTTTCTAATGATGTATCACTAGACATGGTTGGATTCTCTCTCTCTTGCAATAGTTTACCAGCTACGGTGGCCAATAAGTCAAATGCACACTTTTGATTGTCTTCTGCTCTTCGAAATTTAGCCCTCCTCTAGGAAACATTTTAACAAAATAATTATACAAATTGTTTTCATGAAATCTCTAAGCAAATTGATAGTAATTAATAACCAGCCACACATGAGAAGCAGAACATATTGATATTTACCCTAGTTGATCGGGAAGCTCGCGGCATGGCCGGAGCCTGATAGCCATTAAATCCGTACTCTAACCTTTTCTGCAATACCATATCTTAGGAACCATGCCAAAATAGATGGATCAAACACAAAAAACCAGCAATCCAAGACCCGTGATCAGATAAATGAGCACTCAATTTGAAAGCCTGAGAGTAAACAACCAAAGTAAAAGCTCAGATACATTACAGCGTACCCGTACAAATAAATATTAAGTATTTTACAATGTTTTACAATTTACATTACTGAATTTCGTTTAAAATGACAAAGTAAGCATCTTAGAGAAAGACTAAAATTTGCATAATCCCACCCTTCCCTTACAGCAATTGGGTTCACCTGGTAGGGCATCTAAAAAAAAACCTTAAAAGACCTTAGCCATAAAAAAAACAATAAAAAAAAGTGCATGTTTTCATCCCTATGATTTCAAGCATTTTTGTAGATATCAATATTTATAAAGAAAGCAAGTGCATTTTTGCAGTATCAGAACCAGATTCGGTAGAAACACCATTACTTGCAACGCAATCTTTGAGAGTTGAAAATTACTCCAACCATATCCTTAAGCCTCTTAATTCAGAGGAAGCTAATTGAGTAACTTCCACCGGATCCAGGCACGTTGATGACAAAGGCGACGAGAAAATCACGTTCAGAACACAGGATTACACAACGAAAACAGATTCAGATTCAGATAGGAAACTTTACAAAACAATTCAGAAAAAAAAAAAAAAAACCCTCATAACCGAGATTTGAGAACGTTCATGAGAAAAGTAAACAAAATTCAAACGTAAATCATAGAAGGGGTCTATGAAACAACGGAAGAAGACCGATCTCAGAAAATAACCAAAAGCAAAATTACCCGACAAAATCCAAATCCAAATCCCAAAGACAATCGAAGACCCAACTGAAGAAAAAAAAAAGTAAACGGAAAATTCTGAAGTCGCAAAATAACCGTACGACACAATCTCCAATATTTTTAATTTTTTATCCGGTAGCAATCAAAATCACAGTCATAGAAAAAATAAAAACTTTACATGCGTTGTCGGAAAAAAAATCCTCACCTGCTGTTCAGAGGTCGCGATTTTAACCAGACGAAGCGAAATTCCGGCGAATGTAAGATCGGCGAATTGTCGGAGAATCCGAAGTGAACTAACAAAAAAAAAAAAAAAAACTAGTTTTCCATGACAGAAACAATTTCTCTCATTTTGCTCGAAATTTCGGTTTGTTTTTTTCTCTTAGGAAAATGAATTGAAGAGAAAAGGAAAACAATTTGTTGCTTTGAATCTCCAAAACCCTCTGAGAAACTACCCATAACCCATCCTTTGCTTAAACCCCAACGCATTATATGACCACCACCCCTGCCCACCGGTCCTACCGGTTATTACACTTGAGTTCACCGGATATAGCAGGTTCAAAGTGAAAAACGTTGGGTAAGTACTAAGTAGGTAACTGCAAAATTCGTTTATTTATTTATTTTCATTTTATTTTCCGTTCTATGGCCATTTTTTTTTATTTATTTTGAATTTGATTTCTATAATAATAATATGGGGTATTTTAGGTGGCATCATGACATCGAGCCAAAGCCGGTGGGGGTGGGTGGGGGAAGCGTCAATGCGTGATGCTTTTAGATTTTAGTCATGTATTACCACCTGGTTTTATGAGTTAAGGATAATATTTGTATGCACCAAAAAAAAAAAAATACTGTACTTGTATTATAATTCATAAAAGTTTTTTTTTCTTGATTTAAAAATTATGAGTATTTTATTGCATCAGAAATTAATTTCGTTTGTGATGTAACACTATTATTGATTTTAAAAAAAAAATTAAACACAAATTTTTATACTAAATAAATTGTTGTCACACTTTATAATATATTTCTAAATGAAAAATTTTCAATATTTACTAGTTTAAATTTTACAACTTTTTTCGAGGTTACTAGATCTATCAAAGAGTAAACATTTTCAAGTGTTTTCTTTTCATAAAGTAAATGAAGTATAAAAATATATAGATATATAATTACTACTAATGTACCGGTTTGCTCCTGCAATCCAACTTTTCTAAACTTTTATGTAACACAAAAATATAATTACTACTGAATAGAGAGAATGAGTTTAGTATCGAGAAACATGATAGAACCCTACTTATAAATGAAGGAGAGACTTGCTAATTTAATCATCACCATATTCATAAATAACTACTTTTAACTATTATAGTTATCTCCTATATATAAATGTATAATCTATATCTCCCACGTTTAAACTAGTTTTCTGCATGATAAAATATTGAAAGCAAAACTTAATTGTTTGTTTAATTAAGTGGTTGAATAAGCAACTGTATGAAGTGTAGTTTGTTTATAATTAGAGTCTTAGAGATCCGGTTATGTGCATTTTCAAGTATATGTAAAATCATTATTGCTTGTACTTAATTCACTGCTAAAAAAACTAATCTAAACTTAATAGATAGGAATCTGTGTGATGATTGTAGATGACATGCAATCCAATTCAACGGCAAAGCCTATAGCATACGTGTGGTGAAGCATTGTTACTTTAATTTATAATCGCCACTCATTATCACGTATCATTGTCAATTTGGCGTTTACAAAAATTTCAAGACCAATGAGAGGGAATTGTTCAACATAACGGCGTTTGGGGAATCTCCTTCAATACGTCATTACAGTGTAATCCTCCGTTTATTTTGTTACTATCATCTACTATATACGCAGAAAATTATCGCAATAGCCTCCTTTATTTACTGATATACACAGAAAATTATCTCAATAGTCTCATTTATTTACTAACAGCTGCTTAAGATGGGTTAATTTAGTCTTATCAGAGAAAATTGCTAATTACACCCATCTTTTTGATAAACACACCCCAATTTTTCTTTTTAAATCTTAAATATCCATTATATTCTTTCTTTCATCTCTCACGCTCCCTCTCTAGCGCGTAGGCAACAATGGTAGTCAGAAAAATTGAATATAATGCGGCATGTGGACATGTGTCGGTCTCAAGAGAGAAGGACTTGGGTTTATCCTTACACGTGGCGGTGTGAGAGTGGTTGAACCACGTCCTTTGTTTCATTTTAGCCAAAAGTGCTTCATGTAATCCAATCCTCTAGTTATTTAATGTAGAGATAATGTGACGTCATTTTCAAATGGACACACTTGTTTGGGAATGCGTCTCTTTGATTTTATCCACAGTTTAAAAAGTCATACACTCCGCCTCCGTTACTATTTATCACACTTCAATTTCAAATAATCTTTTTTATATTAAAATAAATCCTAATTAAAAAAGAGAATGAATACATTAATAAATAGTTTTAAAAAATAATAAATATCAATCACAAAGATAATTTTAAAAAGAGAGAAATATTAATGAAAAAAATAAATTTATAATTATCAATTAAATTAATTATTTCGATGTAATAAATATTTTGGTGTTATAGATAAGAATGGAAATGATATATTTTAGAACATTATTACCCACTTTCATTTTAAGTGTTGATTTTTTTATTAAAAAAATGTAGTACGTACTATTGTAAACATTTTCAAAAAAAAAAAATTGTGAAAATACTAAACTTAATTACATAGAATCAAAATAAAAAAATTTTACGAAAATATAACAAGTTGTTTTTTAATGAAAAAATATGCATACATATAAAGTATTTATTCAACTTAGATGATATTAACTATATCTTTTATATTTAATACACTTTTACTTGTATATATTCCTTGCATATATCATTTTACGCATTTATTCAAAGAAATAGTATCAGAACTCTTTTTATTAAAGACATTTTAAAGTAAGTAAAGCTATGTATAATTTATTTCGCATTATGATCTTTACTTTCTAAAATTTAAATCTAGAAATAAATTTTACTTACGTATTTAAAGACAGACTTACTGACTCACAGGAGTTTTTTATATATAAAAGAATGGGATGGTCAAATGATCATTAGAAGGATTTAATAAAAATGTTTATATAAATCAGCGCACAAGTGGGAGATAGTTTGATCTGTTACATAAGAGTTAGTTCAGTTCATTCACAAACCACAAACCAAAGAAACTAAATTTTGATCATCACTTTGGAGAAAGTTAGTTCAACCAAACAGGCAACCTTGGAACGTAAAACATGTTGCCGTCTTACAATATAACACAATCAGTTATTCTTAGTCAATTACACATTAAATGTGTGCATCAGAATTCATTTTGTGATAACTTTGTAGTCGTCGCTATGTAGCTATATACAACTCTCTATTAAGTTTTGATAAGTTTTAAGTGGCATTGTTTATTTCCAAAATATATATATTATACTTTATTTTATTTTTTTTTCAACCAATTCTAAATATATAAAATTATTACAAACATTATCTTGGACTTTAAAACTGTGTTACAAAAAAACAGGGAAAAAACTGAAAAGCATTTGTCCTTTACCAATTCAATTTGGTTGGGAAAGGGCTGTGGCACGTGATTAGGAGGAAATGCAAGCTGGCCCACGAAAGAGATAGCGTGTTAGGCCACTTCGTATTAATTTGAAGGCAAAGGAATCCATATTCCTTCCCCAAGAAAGCTGGAATAGCTTTTTGTATTTTTTTATTTTATTTTATTATATTATTAATATGAAATACTCATAGATTTATGGATCTCTAATTGGGTTCTCTCCTCTCAATTATTTTTTCACAAGACTTAAACCACTTAAATATGAGATGTTACTTCATTATTACCTTTTGTCTTATTTAAAAATGATGTCATGGTTAGATAAAAAAATATTTAAAAATAAAATAAAGAATATGCCATGGTGGAATCATTAGATACAGATCTGGGTTCAGCTCACGGCAAATGTTATCAACCCCCGTGAATTTTGGATCCAAATAATTCATCCCCTAGAGGCTAGAGAAAACAAGCAATAAAGATTAAAGAAAACTTATTGAATAAAATCTGAAGCTGATTGTAAACACTAATTAATATTAAGAGAATACATAAAAGTCAAGACCATTTCATCATATATTGCATGAAAAAATTGCTGTCATTACATATTCGTATACAACCCAATCCTCTTCAAAATTCTTACCTTTGTTGGATTCTCCGCACCACTTAGAAATATATATTTTATGTAATACCATATTCCGATAATAAATACCGAGACAGGTAAGAATGGCAGTTCAATATAAATTTTATTAATTTCAAAGAAGTCACGAAAAATAAATACACCAACCTAGGACCTAGGTCAATCAAAAGTGTGACTGTGACCTATGAACTGACATTAAGCTGGAGTAAAATCAGGTGAGCTAGAGAAAGGAAAAAAATTCTACATAATAATATGATGGGAAGGAGTTTGGAAATGGGAGCTAGGCATCAAGTGTAGAGTTGGAGGGAGATTGAAGGTCACGTAACTTGAATATAATTTACTTGACGTAGAAGTCACATTCAGATCTCAATCACATATATCCAATGGGAAAAAAAGGAGAAAGAAGAAAAGTTGAGAATGAAGTGGTTAGTAATAGTAGTATACAAAATACAAGTGCCTTGAAGTTCAGGGGAGTGCACCCTTTTGGGATCATGTTATGTACAAGTACAACCTACCATTCAAATCAGACAAGGTAATGGTGTCAGGAAAGGAAAAAGGTGGGGACCGATTGAACAAACACATTGTTACAAATTCATGTGATTAATTAATTTATGATCTTAAAAGATGCTCTTAATGTAGGGTTGAAAATATTGCATTTATTTAGTCAAACCAATCAAGGGTTATGATCCATCGTAGTAATTTAAGTTGATGTTAGTTGCACTCAGCTACTGATAAAGGTAATTAAGAAGTGGGAGGTGGATTATTTACCTTATATAACCAGAAAAGAAAAGGCTGACATTAAAGAGTTATAATATCTGTAATCTGTACATTTTTTTATAATTCATTATTTTATCTCTTTCTCACATCCATCTTATGACATATTTATCTTTATTGTTTTCCTATTTCTCACTAATTTCTAAAAAAATACAAAATTAATTTACAATTATAAATTCTCAAACCTAAAAACAAGAAAGGGCACTTCCACTCTTGATCTGAACCTAACCTGAAAACAGGTCGGTGATTTATTTATTTATAGCTATCAGATTTGCGCAGAGTGGATTGTGCCTTGTTTGCTAAAAGTTAAACAAACATGGCAAGAAAAGTGAAAACTAAGGACAGAGGGGAGGAGGTATTGGTTTATATTTGGGGTGTGAATATATGTATATTAAATTTTTTCTGTTACAATAAAGCCTAAACCTTTAAATTAACGTAAAGAAATTACCTTCAATTTTCCCATTTTTTCCCCCTAAGGTGCAATTTTTCAAAGGATAACTACACATTCCCATGGTCGTCTAACTCAATTGTTAAGAATGTCCCTAAGTTATTATAAACTTTTTGACAATTCGTTTCTCATTGATAAAATAAACGCTCATCAAAACAATCTGCTCAGACGGCTAAAGGTGGGTTGGGTAATCAAATCTGTTGTTGATTAAACAATCTTTCTCTCTCATCAAACCAAAAAAGTGGCTAAAGGTATATTAATCATTGGACTAAGAGTCCCGCAAGGCACTCAGGTGATATACGTATTGGTCTCAAGCTTTCAAGTTTTAACTGAGGGTTGGGTACATGGCCTGCCACAGGCTTCATAAGTATCAAACCTGCTCATTATTTATCTTGGGATATGAAGACTCATGAGCTTTCCTGTTCTATACTCGTATGCCTATTTTAACTTTTAGAATTGCGCATCTTACCCTTTCTTTGCTTTCAAGGTCATGTATATCCAATACTTCATCAGCACATATGATTTTTCTTTATATCTGTCTTTCTATAATATCATATAACCTACCATATCTATATTTGTCTCTCTTTCTCTCCCTTGGAATCATTCAGGTGTCCATGAATAATTACTCCTGTTTATATGGTAGCTCAACTGTTTTGCACCAGGCAAATTATTGAGAGAACCCTTCAATATTTTGCATGTTTAATACTGCCTAAAAAAATTCACAAGACAGCAACGGATATATACAAGTTCAAGGTAACTCTTACGTTTTCCATCCATTCAAAACAAAAGAACATTCTGCGTGATGGAATCAAAATACTAACCTAGGCAGAAAGAGAACTGCAGATATTACAACGTACACAAGCAAACAAAACCACACACAAAAAAAAGATTTATTCTATGTATCAATAAAAAAGTTACATGAACTAGCTGTAGCATCCAAAAACCAAAAGCAAATTGAAACTAGTTCATTCCGTGACCAAATTACCATACTGCCATGGATTAAATTCAATTGATTTAACATCAACATCATCAATGCTTCCCGAGTTATCTGCAGCAGCCCGATGTTCAGTGTATTTACCATTATATTGATAGATTTCCAAATCACCCCAAGGAGTTGGTGTCACTTCTTCAGTTAAATCAAACCATCTTGGTGTGAAGCTATGCCCTTTCTCCTCTCGGCTTCTCTTTTCAGCACGCTGCCTCTCCTCCAAACTGAAAGGAAACAAAACAAAGATAAATACCCTGGGAAACAACCTAACAGCATCTCTCTGATGATTGTTGAAACTTAAGCCCATTTCTATTTGAGAGAGGGGTTAACAGAGGCAGAGAAGACTAACAAAATCTCAGTAGTATATAAAATGGTTCTAATTTCTAGTCACTGCCACTCCCTTGAGCATGAGAGAGAGAGAGAGAGAGATCATCATATCAATACAGAAGGCAACAGCATGGTCATTCAAAACCGAACCCCGACCTACTCAAGAGGAATTTCCATCCACCCCAGCAAAATTATTTAAATGGATATCATGAATAAATAAAGATGATATAGATCATGTTGAGCTGTTGTCTGTTACTCAATTTTACATTAGTATTAGTGCTTCTAAAATGCTATGCTAAATTTTTGGGCACAAGGGGACAGGAGAAACAAAAGAAAGGGTCAGTAACCTGCTCTTTTCTGCCCCAGATTTTGACAGATCGCCCATCTCGAGTGCATATCTATCTGGGCGTAGACGAGAATCTGACGCCAACAACTTTTTAGGGGCAGTGTCAAAGCTGTTTATTTTATGAGCAAAATGTGTATACTGAAATTTGTCATTCTGGGGAACATCAGCAACATGCCAAACCTGCAGAATAAAATCAGAGGAAATGACAATGATAAGGAACTTTAAGGTACTAGTGTTGTCACCAGTTAATATATCAGCAAAGTATAAGAAAAATTACTTCTTTATCCCAAGTGACATGGCAGACTATTGATTGCAATGGTTATAACTTCTAATCAATGAATTCACAAAAAACACTAAAAAATTGGATTGTAAGGGATTATGCATGTTGTCAATAGATATGTGTAAGAAACTGACAAAAGATACTTGAATATATCAGTGTCTTCTTGCATCACATCATGAAGTTTGTTCAAACTATTAGCATTTTAAAGATAAATTCAAAATCACCAGTAAAAACTCCGGATTTTTAAAAAGGAAAAGGGAACAACCATAGATTAATTAGAAAACATTATTTGCTATACTAGAAAAAAAATTAAACTAATAGAAATATTTGGAAAGTTTGTGAGTCCAATGTCACCACTTCCAGGCTTGGTAGGAGGAGGAGAAAAGAGAAAAGTTGTTCTTTTCTTCTTTTGAGGGGCTGGGGGAACATGTAGAGTTGCTGGGTCCTTCAACTCTAACCTACCAAGCATGACAAGATAGGCAATGATTTTATCTTCACATAGTACAACAACAAAGTCTCATCCCACTAGGTCAGGTCACTACATGGATAACATAATGTCACTCGGCTGCATTAAAAACCGAAGTTTCAAAGGTGCTATTTGTCATCAAACAATAAGACCAAGAAAATAACAAGATGCCTATGAAACATGAATTTTAATTGCAAATAATTCTCAAGTTCATTCTGAAGATTTTTTATTAAAACATCACCTCTTTCAATTCTGTGTTTGGAAGAGGCTCTCCTTCTGAATCACAGGGCTGATAACTCATTGACTCATTCCACTTCCCTGTCATTAATATTTTAGGCTCCTCGGAAGAATTATAAATATATCCATCCACTTCATATCGACCAGCACTACAACAGATCAGGAAATAAATAGGTCCTAATTAAAGGTTAGATATATTGACAATAGTAAGATATCTAAAAAGCTGAATGGATAAAGGGGAGAAAAATGAAGTAAAATATAGAAATCCTAAATGAAGGCAGAAACGGAAACAAAATTCAGGTCCACTCAATTATTTTCAAATAACTCAGTTTTAACAGGCACAAATTGCTAAGCAAATAGTGGTCAATCAAATCAAAGTCAGGTGAAACATGAACATTTTTATCGCCATATTACCCAGAAAATCATTTCAATTTCATTATACATTGAAGTCAAACATGTAATAGACTAATAAAATTGCTCAAATGTTGAAATCTAAATCCAATATAGAAATAGAATTATAGAACTGGTACAAACTAGTTAAAAGGTATTAATTTCTTTTTAACAAAGCAGAAACAGAAATGATACAGACCCAAACCATCCACATGGTTGAAAATATAGTACAGCTTTGTCTCCAGTTGTCAAATTTGTCATTATCATTTCCCCAGGTGAATCAATCCAAGTTCGGCCAAATATGAGGTTGTTAACCTTTGTAGGAGGTGGCACCAAATCTAAGACAACACCATCTCTCTTAAGGGTCACACGAGTTCTGCAAACATACAAGTCCTTTTTAAATAGCAAATAACAACAAAACAGGATAATTCAGATCAGAACAACTAGGATTAAATCAAGAATTGTTTTGTTGCATAACCATATAATGCACTACCATAAGATTGAATCTAATAGACTAATGCCACAGTTTATCAAGATTCTTTATGGAACCTACATTGGCAAACTCATAGGGACTAAGAAAGCATTATAATTAGCTTAGAACAAATATGCCACATATTCATCAAATACCCACCATAAATGTCTCTACCCTGCTTGAAAATACTTTAAAATCTCTTAAGATAATAGAGATGACATGAAAACTCTTTCAGTAAGAGTGTCATAGTTGAATGCAGCAACCAGAGTTGGAACTTGAAATAATACAAACAACATCAGTAACAAGAAGAATAAGACGATATAACAGAGGAAATCTACTAAACAAATGCAATATATTTGTCACCTTCCAACAGGGTAAACATCAACAGAATTTCCCAAAAACTTAGTTTTCAACTTTGAAGTCACATCATATGTAAAATGCTCATTCTCGGCATGCGCAGCACTCATTGGGGGATGATGACTCACCTGAAATTTAAAATATTTTATTTATATACACAGAGAGAGAAAAGTAACAAAACCCATATACTTTGTTGTGAGCTAAGTCCCAAGTCACCTTACAAAATAAGAAAGGAGAAGAAATTAATATTTCTTCCAAATGCTAGTATATTACACAAGAGAGAACAGAATATTTCAAAGACACGCAGAGGAGAGAAAGTGAGTAGAAATCATGCACCAGAGAGTTTCCATGAGAATCACATACTGAAAAGATACCTGTTCAGCAAGAAATGTAATTCCACCATGGTTAACCATTTCATAAGTCTCTCCAAGGATAGGATTAAAAGGCTTCCAGGTTCGTTGGTACGCAAAGTACACCGATATGGCCCATGATGCTGTGATGATTACATAAAGTACATCACTGAATAAATACGCATGCCTATAGTTACTTCAATGCAACAGGAAGATTGAAGAACAAGAACTCCAACAAGTGGAGATATTCGAGGTCAGTAAACAAATCCTTGATCAAAACTAGTTAGAATGCTTCTGGTTTGCCATTCATTCTTATCTAAAACTATATCCTCAGGATGACTTTTCAATTCGACTGGGAAAAGAGTTAAAAGAGAAAATAAAAAGGGAAAAAATAACTCACTTGCATAAACTAACTGCATGTATGGATCCTCTGATTCATCTGCTTGATCTAACAAGTAGGAGTACTCCATCAACTATTTCAAGCAATTTCAAATTCAATCAATTGACACTACAAATTCAGGTATCATCAACAATGGCAAAACTAAAAGTTAGCATACCTCAGCAATTTTCTGAATCATAGTCATTGGTTCAAATATAATAACTGGTAGTGTCACCATTGATGTTACATCCGAGCCAATATACTTCTGCATCATCTTCCAGTAACCATCTCTTTCCTTTATATACAAGAGCCAAAGGGAGAAAAAAGAGATAATAATGTTCAGAATATGAGCACGTATGAATGAGGCATATGCCAAGGAAGAGAAAAGGGAAATCATAAAAAAAAACCAAAAAATATGTCAGCATCCTTATCATTAACAGTCAATAAAACTGAAAAACAACACAAACAATTTAACTTAAGGGGGTGGTAACTTCCGAGAGCATTTTAATTGTGCAAACAAGGAGTTGGAGATAAAGTAATAATAGAAAAAGCCTGAAATTAAAAAAACTTCACAAAAAATGAACAAAATTAAATAAACACCTCCTGTTTCCATCTTCCTCTCTGAGCTTCCTCCTCCGAATCTTCTTTACCTCCCTCTGGATTTATGACTTCTACACTAAGCCTAGAAACAAAACAAAAACATATCATTAGCTTAAATTCCTCTCCAAATCATTGCAAATCTTAGTAAGGAAACTGACAGGCATTTCGGAAGCTGCTAGAATTGACTGAAATTCTTAGATTTATTAGTTATTTTATTATTCCTCCAAATAGTGTTTTTGTTCTTTCTATGAAATGTGTTTGACTAGTTGATATTTCTTTTGATTAGGAACATCAAATTTTAAGCAACATGCCATGTCTTCTCCCCATCTAATGAAACTATGAAAGTAAAGTATTATCCAGGATGATGCACACAATTGTGCAAAGCAACAATGTTTCGGTGTAAGCATTGCAATTACATGATAAAAAAGGGAACATTTTCAAACTAGGAATCCAATCATGAAACGACAGTTGAAAGTTGAAACAATTGGGCACATAGAATTTTGATTATTTGAGGTAAATTTAAGAAAGGGATTGTGAAAATGAAGTACCCGTTGACCGATCGGTTGACAGCGCTGGTGAACATGGAAGACACGGCGGCGAAAAACCCCTTACTTTCGTTCTTCTTCGAGGGGCTACCCATCTCTGTGTGTAAAGCTTAAACCCTAATTCAGAATACAATCGGATTCACAGGTCACAACCGAAGGAAATTGCAAACCTCCAACCTCGTCCAAATCAAATTCAAACTCAAACTCAAACGATTGAAGAGACAGGAGTGTGGGTTGTGTTGTGTAAAATGGAAAACAAATACTACTAGATTTGGATGAATATGGTATCTTCAGATTTAAATTATAAAATATAAGATTAGTTTAATCACACATTATTACTTGTGTTCTAATGATAATATTTTGTGTAACGATAATTTATAATTAAAATTACAATTTATAAAAAAAAATACTGAAGATTTGTCAGAATGAATGTGTATTTTTCTTTTTACTAAATTTCAAACGATAAGAAAATATTTATAAAAAAATTATAAGACAAACTTAGATGTAGTATCATGTAACATTGCCTTTAACTATTTTTAGTAATCATTTTTGTAATTAGAAGTATAGTTTGATTTCAATAACTCGTGTAATAAAAAAAGTTTAATGGTAATCAACAAAAAAATATTAATGAATATACATTAACTATAAAATAGTATGAGTGTACACACTTTGTCTTGGGTCCAATTTAGAGACACTCATCACATAACTCAATTAAAAATATATAGAATTAGATTGAATCGGTTTTAGTGATTTTTCTATCAAACTCAACTCAGTAGTAATCAAGTTAGGTTTATTGGGTTATAAAATTTAAAAATTTTAAACAATTTTTTAAAAATAATTTTCTTTAAAATGTAGAATATAATTACATAGAATATGTAAATTTGTTGCATAAATTTTTTTCAAATTTTCATTATTTTTATTTTTGTATTTTATTATAGGTTAAATTGTAATTTTAGTTTCTTTAATTTTTAATTATAACATTTGATCTCCTAACTATATAAATTGACAATTTTGATTTTCTGGTATATTATTAACTAATTATGATTAATAAAGTTATTAAATTAATTATAAATTAAATAAAAATTATTTATCATTTAAAAACTTTAATAAAAGCTTATGAATTCTAATATGGTGTTGTTGTCAATGGAGTTGCATGGGACGGTAGAGGAGAAAGAGGTGTTTATGGAAAAGAGTATGAGCACAATATTGTGAAAAATTAAACTTCATAATTTTTTTTATTAAAGTTTTTAATGATAATTAATAGTTTTTATTTAATTTATAATTAACTTTACAACTCTATTAATCAAGATTATTTGTTAATAATCTATTAAGGGGACCAAAATCGTTAATTTATAAAAATAATAGATCAAATGCTACAATTAAAATTAGGGAGACCAAAATCATAAATTTAAAAAATTAAAAAAATCAAAATTATAATTTAGTCTTTATTATATTCTTATTAATAATATTAATATTTTTTATTATATGACCGGGTCGGATTGGATTACAAGTTGACAATTTACAACCCATTATCCAATCCGAATATAATTGGATCTATATTGAGCAGGGTTGGATCATGGATTAATTCAGACTCATAAACATCCTTATAAAATATTTTTACATTATCATTCAATCACAATTCGTCATATAGTAAATTTGTTGACTTTTAGAATAATTATCTTAAAAGTTATTTGTGACTTGATGTGTTTTTTTATTAATGGAAAAGTAAAACAAAACAACAAAGAATAGTAAAGTCCGGTGTAAAACTCTTGAAGCGTCAATCAGTATAAGGTTTTTTAAGTTAGAAGGATAGAGATGAAATAACAAACTAGAAGCTTGAGTTTGGACTCAATGTTGTATTGATCCGAAACTACAAAATATGTGTGTCCAGCTAGGTGACACTCAGACACACGTTATATAAGAACACTGAAGTTAAATCCTTAATTGGCGGACTCTCAACTGATAAGTTATCTATAACCACTTACTATTTGAATAAATTACTATATTTTATCTTATGTCAAGTGCCTAATTATCTATAAACCACAATTATCTTAAAGTTATTATCTATAAGTTAATAAGTAAGGATTAGTCCTTACAAACCAGAACATGCAGCTCCCACTCAATTCTATAAGTATTAAGTTCCATCTCATTATTTTCACTCACTCATATTCTCATAAATCACATACTTATTTGTTTTGCGGGTTTTCTTTTTATTCTTTTAACAAAGATTATTCTTTTGACGTGTAAAATCTTAAAGTTCACCTTAACCACGTCCACGGTCACCTGAGACAACTCCAAATGTTGATAAATACATATCCTTTCTTAGCCAATCAACATAAGCATTTTGCTTCTCGTAGTATATGCAAAACTGAGATTATCCAATTATTTGCAAAAAGACTAATATTGGAGATCAGAGAAGCAAGTGGGTAAAAAGGAGGAACTCCCTTGGATATAAGAGTCAAAGCCACTTTAGAATCTGATTCAATAATCAGGTTGCGTAAGTTTAAACTCCAAGCAAGGTTCATTCCATGTAAAATACCATGAAGCTATGCGTTGAGGATGGTAGTAAAACCATAAAAGCCCGAATAATCATGAATCCACGAACCAAACTATCTGACCCACTGCAGAAGGCAACCACATTAACAATCCTAGGAACAACAAGTTCCGACGAAGCAGTCGCATAATAGTATAAAATTGTTGTTAATGTATAATAATATTTTTTCTCTAACAAAAATAAGTATTGAAAATAATGTTATTATTAATTATGAAAAAATTGATAAATATTTTTTCCACAAGCTAAAGTATTTTTAAAACTATGTTGCTCCTGGCATATAAAATAATTGAATAAAATATATATTAAAAATAAAAATTAAGATGACTTTTGAAAATACAAGTTTTTTTAAAACAAAGAAGCTTATTGCATTTTATTTATGCATCAAATATTATATTTCATCTAAGATAAGCGCTTCAATACACAGTAAAATATTATCAAAAGTTTGGTGAATAGCAAATCATCTTGACGCTAGCAAGCGAATGAGCGATACGAGTTAAACATATATCAGAAGTTGTTTTTTTTTTTTAAGGAAACCAGCATACAAGTTCCATAAATTATATTCTCCTGGCATTATTATTATTGATTAAACAAAAAAATTGCTCAATTGGATATATTTAAATTTAAATGTAAATTTGTACCGAAAAAAATTAAATGTAAATCAAAAACTAAATTTATGATAATAATAAGATAAATGATAAAACAAAGTGCAAGGGAACAACAGGTGACCTCATCCGTGGTTGTTGAGATTGAGAAAAATACAGAGAGGCACTGTAGATCAGATGCCAGATCGAACCACCAAGACCTGCAATTTTTAATTTTCATTCAGATTCCCTTTTCACTTTTAATTCAAAACCCTAATTTTCTTTTTTCCACCCTCCAGCGTCGCCGTTTCTCAACAAGTCTTACCCTAATCGTCAACCATTCACCAATAACGATTCAAAAACCCAAACTTTGTGTGAAGTAGTTCATTCCCCATTACTCACTCGCTTGTTTTGAATTTTATTTGTTGCTTCGTTTCCCACTATGAAAGAAGGTAAATCAGTTAAACTCAACCATCAACAACCGCACCAGAACGGTCACCTCTCGCCTTCAAAATTCGCCAAATTGTTTGATCCAGAAGCATCCTGGGACAAGGTTTGTTCTTTAAATTTCATCTTTTGTAGATCCATCCTTATTCCCAACTTGACCCCCAGACGTTTGCTGAAATTTCAGTTAAAACGAAATCATTAATTTTGGAAATGCTGAATTGAATTATTTGCCTAACTGAAACTTGGGCAAGCAAAAGAGTAGAAATGAAATAAAATAATTGTGTTACTGATATAATATGTTCTCAATTTCTTTTATACTGCATGGTTAAGAGTAAGAATCAACTTACATAGTGCAATCATGAATTGAGATTTGGTTATTAAACGTTCTTATTTTGTTTTGTTGTTCTATGCAGTAGTTACTTAATTGATCTAATCATATGCTAACAACCCATGTCTCATTTTGTCTATATGCTACCTCCTAGCAGGATCAATTGGGAGACGTATTGCATTGGATTAGACAAGTGCTCGGCCTTGCGTGTGGATTCCTTTGGGGTTCCATACCTTTGGTTGGAGGCATATGGTTTATCCTGTAAGTGTTTTTTTTTTCTCCCGGGTTAGTATGTTTATCTTATAGTTGTATTTGTATATTGACTGTAATTCATTGATCTTGTGATATTGCAATTTTGCAAATCAGATAATGGTCTTGTTTATTGCTTTTGATTGTCTACCAAATGCATAGATCTAGGAACATCTTGTCTGGATGTCCTGTGCTGGCGTTGAGATATTTTTGGTAGTCTTTGGTCACATGGCTTAGGATTAACTTTTGATTACAACATTTGTGAGACAAGGAAGTACATAGTGGAGGAGACAGTGAGTGTTATGGGAAAAGAAAGAATGGAAAGTGACCATGCAGATCTATGAGAGGGGTTTATGGGTGGAAAAGAAATGTAGAGTGATTAAACTTTAAAAGCGATTGATATTTGACATAAATTAAGCAAAAGTGGTGGATTTATAGAAAATGCTGTTCTAGTTACAAAACTAAGGAGATTGCCTGTATGCGTAAATTTTGTTGTGCTAAAGCAACATTAACTCTAGAAATAGAGAAGATGGCCTCGCCAATGTGGTAATATTTGTGAAGATCTGTTTATTGACCGTTAGAAAAACATCTAGTAATCTATAGAAATAAATCCGTTAATGAGGTTCAGGCAACAGTAATCAAGTGACCTTTTGTTGCAGAAATCAGTTTTACTTTGTACAATCATGAATTTTATATTTACTGTGAAGCCAATCAGGTCACTGATGTGTTGGCCAGACATGGTTTGAGCATTGAGAACAGTAGAATTTATTTATTTCACTCATTCTTTTATTGCTTTTCGAGTCTTAGCTGATGTAGCTTCGACCTCTTTTCCTAGAGGTTTTTAATATACTGTCCTCTCTTTGGGCTTCATCCCCTTTTACACCAAAAAACAATCACGAATTTTATAAACAGAAGAATTAATGAATTGTTAAGACTCTACTTGGTATAAATTTTCTCAGACTTGAATGGTCAGTGTCATGTTGCTTCTGTAACTTCATAGAAATTATCTTTGTCCAAATTGAGATCCTTACGAGCGTGTATTAGATTAGGATTTTAAAATATTATTTTAACATAAAAAAGTCTTATGAATTTTAAAGATTATGTAGGAATATTATAACTTATCAAATTTCTTTACAAGTCTTAATTGAACATCACAAGACTTATTTATACCATTTAAAATTTCTGATTGAATACTACAAGACTTTTTTATAAAAAAAGTCTTTTAAAATCCTTTGAAATTCTAATCTAATACAGCCTCCTTAGTTTTTTTTTTTCCTTTCTCTCGGGCTTGATTTAAATCTATCATTTTACTTTTGTGCCATTAAGAATGAAACGTGACACCACCTCTCACTAAATTTGATGTTTATTTGGTAAATGTTTTCCTGTTTTGTAGCTTTTTAGCGTTATCCACTGGAATTATATATAGTTACTATGCAGTAATACTAAAGGTTGATGAGGAAGAGTTTGGCGGTCATGGAGCCCTCCTTCAAGAGGGGCTATTTGCTTCCATAACTCTTTTCCTGGTAATTTACTATGTTGGTCATTGCTTTGTCCACTCTAGAAAATGAGGCTTTTACTGTTCTACAATCTGACTTCACTTTTGATATCTGTGCAGCTTTCCTGGATTTTAGTTTACAGTTTAGCACACTTCTGATTGGCTGGGCATTGAAGCTTCAACACAGTTGAAAGATTTACTTGATTACATTTGCCTGAATCGCAATCATCTGCTTTACTTCTATGTAAAATGTTCTGATTTTGCAATGCATGCATGAACACTACCTTCTGCATTCCATGGTAATGGCCTCTTTTAGTCAAACGTTTCCAATGACACCCCGTACTACAGCAAACTGTGTGGATTGCAGAACTGACGACAATCGAATTTCTGTTTGTTGAACCGTGAAATAAAGTTGCTTGCGGGCAAATTCTGAAGGACCATTTATCCTTGATGTTTATGTCATAAACATAGAATTCCCGAGTGGGTTCCCGCATTTTGTTGGAGTCTTAGTGTAGCTGTTAGGGGATATATATTTTATTGCGGGGGATTTTGGTTACAGCTGCTATCAACTGATTGTTTTAAGGATCCAGTGTTGTGTATTTATGCGTGATTATGGTAAAAGAAACCCGAAGATTTTCACGATCATGATTATGGTTTGTTTACTAGATAACAAATTCATTCTAGTTTGCAGATTTAGATCAAAGGGCATTTGTTGCGAAAAATGAAACATTGCAAGTAAAAAAAAAAAATCTACTCTAAAAACTAGCAAAACATCAAAATTATATAAGTTTTTAGTGTACAAAATATCGTATAGGCAGGGCGATGCAATTCCCCTGCAATTCATTTTTCCGAGCAAGCATTTGCTGTATCTATTGGGGTTTAAATTTGAACATGCACCTCTTTTAGCATAAAGTTATCACGAGCTATTGAGTTGGCTCTATTAATAAATTTAGCATCATCGACAACAGAAAAAAAGTTCAACTAACTGAAAGTTTAATTAAATAAAATTAGCATCAACGAAACTTTACAGGTCATTTTTCGTTAATGGTATTTTATTAAGGTTACTTTTGTGTTCCTTAGAACATGTGGTAACTTGGGAGTTGGATGATCCTTGTCCACTATTGCCCCTGAAATGATATGTTGCAATAAATATTTTTTCTCCATCACGTTTTTTATTTAGAAAAAAAAATTGACAATTGGCAGGAAATAAAAGTATGAGTTAAATCCAAAAATAAAATGAAAAATATAGACTAAAATTCGAATTAGCGGAAATTTTTAGAGATTGAAAATAATCTAAACAATAAATAAAAATAAATGAGGTATGATAATGGAAACGCTTTTTTTCTTTGGACTAACAATTGTGGACATCATATAAATATTTAATGGAACATAACATAGAAGAAAATCAGGATTCAGCGTTCCAAACATGGTAATGGCAGTATGGCACCGGCAATCATGGCATTAGTACACCATGCACACAAAAATAACAACAATAATAAAGTGGGAGTATAACTCTGTTTCTGACATTTCATATTTGATCACAAGTGTTTCTACAAGATACAAAAGTATAAAAAATACAGAGCTCATCTTGTATACATGATAATCGGGATTCTGCTTTACATGAGCATCAATTGTCATGAGAATTCAATACTCAGTCTTGCATAACACTGACAAACAATCAAATAAAAGAAATCAGTTGTCCATCAATCAACATATCAACTTCTTATAATAAGTATTTTAAATCGGTTTCAGGCAAAATTGTTCCAGACTAAAAATAAGAATAAGGAGCTGATGAACTCTGATCCTTACTATAACTACACAAACAAATCGGAAGAAAATTCACAGCTGTTATTGGCGTCGGGATCTGCCTTAGTGAAACAAGATAAATATGCCCATAAACCCACTGTCTACCAAATCTCGATACTGATTGCTGAAAAACAACAAAATCATGTGTCATGCAAATTGCAGTAGCATCTTTTGGTTTTGGGTGCAGTGGATGAAAAATGGAAGAGAAACAAATATTCTCTACCACGCAGTCATCAACATGCATTGCAAATTATAGCATAGCCTTCTCAATTGTCTCTAATTAAATTAGAAATAACTAACAGTTTAGTCATTTTGAACAGCCTTTTGGAAAGGTTTTTTTAAAAAAAAGTCTGTACATTGTTACCTCAACTTTTGTGCGAAATTCTAATATGCATTCACACACATGACAATCTGCTCTGTGAGGTGACTCAATATTCCTGTCCATTCTCACAAATGCAAATACCTAAACGAATATGAATCCAACTCAGTGCACATAGCAAAATTAAACCTTATGTATATGCTGTGCCTCAAAAGCTGGATAGAGATAAACATAAGTTGAGGGAGAAGATGGAAAAGAAACAAAGTGCTTATATGACAGTTATCACAATAACTGACCTCTTCTCCACAATTTGGACATGCACCTTTTAGTGCCGTCAAGTCATTCCTCCAAAGGCCATGAAGCACCTTAGCTGTGAAAATAGACAGTTAACAAAATACGGATATAGAAACACTGAAATAGTGACAATGACATCAATGATTGAATATTTTTCTAAGGTTACATAGAAAATTTTCCTATAAGGATTTCCCAATTGAACTAAAATAAGGGGGCATTTGAGATATTGTTTGAAGTACACATTTGAAGATTAAGGCATAAGATGATGAAGGGGAAAAAGCTGAAGCAACAGGGTAGCCGATGACAAAACACAGCCCAACGAAAATAAGGCTGTTCACCAAGGCCAGAAAACCTAGTCCAGATGTTTGGCTACCAAGTGATAAGCCTGAATCGAATGCATTTTGATAAGCCATTCCAATAGTGTATGATATGGGACCAACACAGGCTAAACTGCCAAATGCATGGAACATGGCCCATGTGCTTGCTAATGCAAAAATCATAGACAGATCTTCCTGCCCTACAACCACATCATTCAATATTCTAGAGAAAAAACCAAGATAAAAAGGAACACAAGGAAAGGAGCGCTGAGCATTCTAACCAGACAAACACGTAGCAACTACAGACATTCAAAAGAATATAAATATGTCATCATATCACACAATCCTAAATTCTTGAGCCACATAATGATATGTTTGAACGAGAGGAAAGAAATAGAAAGAAAGAAAACACAAATAGCAATGCATTTTCTTTGATTTAGTTGAAAGGAAAACAAAAAGAAATGTTGATTTTTAAAAACCAAAATTTAGAGCCCAGCAATCAGTTTCTCATCCAAAATCTATTAAGTTTTGAAAATTACATCCAAAACAAGTGTTTTAAAAACTAAAAAACAGAAACAGATGGAAGATGTTTTATCATTCACTTATGTTTTCTTCAAGTGCTGTTTAAGTGCTCAGAAGATAAACTTTTATAAAAAAGAAATATACTCAAGGAAGTGAGGAACAAACACTTTCAAATGTATCAAGAGACAAACAAAATTTAGAAAGCAGAACATTGTTTTTCAAAACAATAAACAAACAAGGTGTAATTTTTCTATCCTTCTATTTTCTATTCAGTTCAATTTTTCAAACTTACTTCTTCCCTTTATTTTGTTTCTGCTGTACCAACAGAGGGAAAGAGCCAAGAAGTGGAAATACATAGTCAAGCAATGCATTCTAAAAACAATTGAGGGTATCATAGGACGTAAGTGAGCAAGATACCGGTAAATTGACATAGATGTGGGATCACAACACAGGTAAGTGAGACAAGAACAAGTTAACATAGAATTACAGAGAAAATGAAATTACCTCAGCATCAGCAAATGTGGATTGCCTCCTTATACTGCACCGAGGAGACTTGACAACTGACTTTGAACCAAACCATCTCAGCCTTAACTGTTTCCATAATTAAAGGAACAATATTAGTAGTCTAAATTAGAAGCTAAGAACTAACATGATAATTACATAGTGAAGAAAGGTACCTCACCTCTACTCTATCAAACATGTCATCAACTATGAGAGGGTGACCACTATAATAAGCATCCCGTGCCTATTGCAAAATAGCATGTTAACTAAGTTGGAACTAAAGGTGTTTGTATGTGCTTGAGTATTTCTATAATAGTTTGTGTAATTCAATTTCAGAAAATGGTTGAGTTTAGTTTAGTTTACTTGTCAGTAAAGGGCTTCGAGGTTCTCATTGTTGGTGGTTTCGAGGGGGACAACGTAGATCCAGAAGGATCCCGCGGGGCGTAGGTCGGAGGTGGCGGAGACGCGGTGGCTTTCGCCGGAGATTCTGACGTGGCGGGGGGTTATGGGCAATTCCAGGACCGTCGATTGGGTCACGTGAGAGGCTCGTGCCCACGCCACAATTAGCAGGCCAAACCCATCCTCACCATATAAATCAATCTATATTTCTATTTCCCAATTGGACAATACTGCACTTTGCACTTGCTGCCTAAATATCTCACCCAAAATGGAATGGATCATTGCTTCATTGTCTTTTGCTTTAATTTTGGGTTGTTTGGACTTTGGAGTGGGTGATTTTCTCCCAAGAATTAAATCATAGTTTTAATAAGTCATGTTTCCAATGATTTTGACACGTGTCATTAACTAATTCAACACCTATAAAGACCAAGACTAATCAAAAAATAATTTGGGAACTAAAAAAAATCTCAATAGTTGGGGGACTAAAGACATGATTTGCCCTTTAAATTATTTATTTACTCTAATAGTTAAATAATATTTTTGACAATTAGTTTTCATATTTTCTTCTCAAAAACTATTTTTGATAATTATGAAAAATAAGAGTATAGATGTAGAATTTTAATATAAAATTAGTTATAGGGACACTTAGTTCATCCTAAAAGCAATATGTTATGAAAAATTGCTAAAATTATTAAAATACACCCAATTTTATTAAGTTCATCCCATCACTTCATATTTTAGCTTTACCAAGACCTTTATCAATTAATATCCTACCTCACTTACATACTAACATGAGAATTGTTAAATGCACTTTTCCCATTTGTTAAATGCACCTCTTACACATATTTTTGTGTTTTTATTTCAACATTATCCTTTTTTTTTTGGAAACTTAACTCTAAAAAATGTCAATTTTAACAATTACTAAAAGTAAGGATTGTATGGATCTATTGAGAGAGACACAAATAAGACTCCCTAAATGTCATCATCTCATAATCCACCCTTTACACTCTCATAAAGGAGTGGGGAGTGTTTGGGTTGCAACATATAATGAAGGTCGATAAAGGTGCTTAGGAACAAAGGGTTAGGGTCGATGTATAAGGCAACCGTCGTGAGTGGGTTAGGCATGACAGTTGCAACAATTCCATCGCCTACGATAAAATGGAGTGTAGGAACCTAATCTTCTCTTCGATTATGCGCATGTAAACAACAAAGAGGAACAATGGACACGATGATAGTGGTGGCAACAAAGTGGTACTCGATGGTGGTGCACTACAGGGAAGGACTTGTCAAAGATAGAATAGTAGTAGTGGGGGGAGGTGATTGTGTGGAAGTAGAAGGGTAGGGGGGAATGTAGATCTTGGCAATGAAGTTGATGATGCAAAATAAGTTAAGGATGGAGTGACACATGCGACAACAAAGGGATGTATAAGGGAACATTGACATCAAAGGTAAGTGTTTTATGATAACGTAGAGAGTGGACACTAAGCCAACAACATTTAGAGAGTATTACTTTGTGTCTTTCTTGATAGATACAACCCATATTTTTTTCTTCCAAAAAGTAAATTTCAGAAAAGTAAATTTTGACAAATATTATAACACTTCCAGAAAGTAATTTCCAAAAGTGTTAAAATTTTAACACTTTTTGAAATTTAATTTACAAAAAGTAGTAATTTTGAGAAAGGGAAAAAACAAACATAAAAAATTGCATTTAGTAAAGAAAAGAGTGCATTTATTAATTTCCCATTAACATTTGTGGCTAAAGCTGTCAAAATGGTCCAATGAGCCCAACCCAACCTGGGCCTAATGCCAAAAGGCTCGTAGGGTCAAAAAACCCATCATTAAAAGCCCACAGGGCTAGGGACAACCCATGGGCCTTAGATTTAATATTATGACATATTTTTTTAATACTCAAGTCAAAGTCAATTGAAATAAACCCCAAATGAGGTTGGTAGAAAAACAACCATGATCTAGTTCGACAAAAAATAACCTTAACCAAGGTTGACCGAAATTAACAACAAACAATGTTGGCTGAAAATAACCTCAATGGAGGTTGACAAAATACAATGAGATCGATCAAACACAAACCTAGTCAAGATTTGGTCGAGGTTGATAAAAAAGAACTATAAGTAAGGTTGACTGAAATTTTATGATAGCATTTGATTAGTAGCATGTAATTAAGATTTTGATATGCAGCTTTTTACTTAATACGATCGTAAGATCCAATAATAATAACAAAATTTTATACAACTAGATAAGATCCATTACATAGATATGTGTGAAATTGTTTGGAAACTTTTGCCAGAATGTTGGAGTTTGACTTTTTAAAAGTTAAAACTAAAAGAAATATATAATCTACATATATATGGTCCAGCCGGTAGGATAAACTACTACCATGAAGATTGACTTCAACCCAAAAAGAAAGGACACATTATTTGAGAAGCATTGTCTTCACAACATAGTATTTGTGTTTATATCTCTTAAAAACAATTGTGTTTATATAATTTTTTTAATCAGCAAAATATATATTTATATATATAATATGGAGGACACAAATGGGTGTCAAAAACCATATAGAAGAACATGTATTAGTTCCTGGAGGACACAAATGGGTGTCAAAAACCATATAGAAGAACATGTATTAGTTCCTGGACTATTCTAACAACCCATGGTTACCCAATATTAACATAGTATTTGTGTTTATATAATGAAATGAGTAGTCTGTTGAGTCTATTATAAAATCATTACTGCTGCATCTCTTTGGTGGTGATCATTCAACCACATGGTAACAGTAAAATATAACATCAAGTTATCATTGCTTCATGATTTACACATTTGTCTGCATCTCATAGTAAAGAAGTAAATTATAGTGTGGCCATGTTGACGTGCGTGAGTTTTATAGTGGATGTGGTGGGAGAAAGCTGTTCCAAACGAATTAAGAAGCCAAGCATAAAGAACTACAACAGGAAAATTTCTTTTCCGAACCGATTAAATGTTTTAAAACACCACAAGCAATATGGCATGCATTGTATATAGTATTGGTGCAATACAAAGATGTTTTCTATTTAGTACTTGAAAGTTTACAACAATACATCTTAACAAATAACTGATTTGATGGGTCAGCTGCAAATGGTTAAACTGTAGATCTAGGATGCACATGGTAGGAACGATGGGAAAGAAACAAGGTCTTTCTGGACTTGGGGCCACATATACGTTCTGAGCATTAGGAGTCTGCACAGCATGTTGATCACTTGTTTTCATTTTCGTAAGTTACAAAGATAATTCTGAAAATGACTTTTTGTGTTCTGAGTTTTGGGCCTATACAGTTTAGAAAACGTTTTTGAAGAAAGTATTTTCTAAATTAATTCAACCAAACAAAACAAAAATCTCCCTATTGCCAATTTGAAACATGTCAACTTGCAGCAACCATCCTATTTCCAAATGTGTATATGAACAGTACCTTCGTTTCTTGCCTTCACCTAATGACTGTCTAGTGTAGAAATTTCAAAAAAATAAAATAATACAGGATGCCTTAAATGTCCGAATGAAATAAAGTTGCCCTAGAGGAAATGAAGTCCATGCAAAATTCAGATTCGGATGTAGTTGACTTGCCCAAAGAAAAAAGATTCTAGAGTTAGATTGGTCAATAAAACAACTAGATGTCAAGAATGCATTATTGAATATTTCTCAGCCTGACTTTGATCTTAGGTATTGTATTTTTACACCGTCTGTGTGATCAAGATTGTTTGATCGAGACCAACTAATATTGAACAAGAGAATATTAGATCAACAACAATGGAATAATTGGGCCTGAGACCTTAGGCTCAATCACATTCCATAAATAAGAGTGATTTCTCTTATCATCCTAGATTCACGTGCATTATAGGATTCTATAACAGTTGTAGACTAGTCTTTGGCTTTGGTGCCTGGGATCCATACGTGAATATAGTATTGTTACAAATCACGTGAACGGAAAAAAATCCTTGTATGGATCAATCAGCCACCTAGAGAAGGGTATGATAAATGTACTAAATCTATGAAGATATATCAAGAGACAAGGATATTCACAAGGGCAGAGTGGTCAGAGTTGAAAGTAAAATTAAGACAATTGAAAATATGTTTTATATCTTCTCATATTTTTTCATCCCTTACATAAGCAAACAATGTACCCTAAACGGAAGAAATTAGCAAAAATGTTTAAATATAGATTTTTTATTAGAAGAATGTTTAAATATATGTAATTGAAAAATAATTATACACTAACAGTCTAAATTTTTTTACATAATCATTTAATTATAACTCACTAAATAATTTAAACAACTAGATGATGTTATAAAATTATTTTATATCATTAAAGCATAGATATTAAACTCTAGTTAAACCACAATATTCTATCACAATATAGGAACAGGACAAAAAATGTAATTTAATTATGAGTCATCCTATGAAGAGATAATTAGTGCCTAAAAAAATTATTATAAAATGTATATTTTCTTGGGTAATATATATAAGCAAAAAATAAAAATTTTACTCTTATTAAAAAAATTAGTTATATTTATTAAATTGTATGAATCTCAATTAAAAAAATATTTTGAGAATAATTAAGATTTAACACCAGAGTAGTATTTAATTATAATATTCTTTAAATTAAATATATATATATATATATATATATATATAAATTGAATTTCATACATATTTTACCTTCACCCCCGTATGCTAAGTTTCTGGATCCGTCCGTGAGAGTGGTCACGTTTTATTTCACTATTCCACAATATCCTTAAGTAGGAAACTAAAATATTCATGAATTAATATTAATAGAGAAAAGTGTTGGAGTATAAGTGTGAAAAGAAGTCTCACATTGAATCGAGATCGAAAAGTTGAGTATCATATAAGTGAGGAGAAAATCCATAAACCTGAATCTTAAGATTGTGGATTAAAATATGATGTCAAATTTTTTTATGTGGTTACTCATGATTTATTGATATAAATCTTTCGGTATTTACTCTTCTCGAATTCATTGGTGTCAAATTCCCTTATGTAGTTGTTTATAGTTCATTGATATAAATCTCCAAAACCCCCTGTATTATACCAAAGAAGAAAAAAAAATAAGATAAGAAAATCAAACATGAAAATTGATGGTGATTTTGATTGAGTGATACAGCATGTTTGGGTATATTCTCTGTCATTATCAAACTCTAGACCATTTTATTATGAAAAAAAAAAGAGTCTAGGCATTCTTTTCACCTCCTGGAAAAATACAAACATCAAGAGGAGCATGATTCCTGATGAGTGATGACACTTTCACAACTAGCAAGGCTTACAATGTGATAAACTACCAAAAGGACATCACAAGGTACCATTCTCGAAAATTTAATTCCTAGCACTAATTTTTGTGCATTGGCGGTGATGGTTGCTACGATGGTTACAATGTGGCAAACTTGCCTGAAGGTCATTATATTCCTACAGCTAGGAGAGAAGTAGGAAGAGAAGAGAAAGAAGTGAGATAAAGTGAGTGATATATGATATAAAAATATACAGAGAAAAAAAAATGAATTATGAACAAGTCATGTAAAAACTGTATGTGAGAAAACACCTAGTTAAATATCTATCATTCTATTGTAAGGAAAAAGGGAAGAGCCGAAGAGATGTAGTTGTATTTGGTGAAAGAATAAAAATAACTCAAGGATGGGAATTGCTGTGAAAATGACAAAGTGTGTTGCTTGAGTTCTGCATTCTGATATCTCTGGAGTCAATATATCCCCTTAATGCATGTTATTTCATGGGGGACTCATTGAAAATCATGGTGAGAATGCATTAATAATATTTTTAATAAAAGCTTTCAATTATTGAGGATGTATCTATTGTCACTTTAAATTGTTTATTTGCCCCTCATATTTAAGTAATTTTTAAGATATTTTAAATAAAAAATTTCTTAAATACGACAATGGACATATTAAAAATGTATTAAGGTGTATCTCAGATGAAAATGGCGAGTCAATTATTATAAATATCTCAATACTAATATTCAATATGCTCACTAGTTAACAATATGTTTTATATATTGTAATAGCATCTTACTAATTTGATGTTTATTTTAAAAAAATGTATATATAAAAAAAAACGACCTTTTAGTCTTGCATGAAAATACCCGTTTCTCATGCATCATTTCTCACGTGTAAAAATTGAGGTGAAACTAATTCCAATTAAATTACAAAAATGTGTAAAAGTACTGTGTTTTAAAAATGCTCCTAATTATGTTTCACCAGGTAAGATTACTAATTTTGTTGCCACGACCAGGTTGCACACAGTTGCCGCAGGTAGATGACCCTATAATTATGTTTATATGTTATATTTTTTTAATATTATTTTTTAAAATATTTTATATAGTTTTTGAATATTATTTTATTTAATATATTTTGTATATTTAAAAGTAGATAAATTTTTAATAATCCTATTGAATTTGATTTTTTTTTTTGTAAATGAAATAAAAAGCTAACATAATATTATTTAATATATTTTTTTATTTTAAATACTTAAATTTTGAAAAACTAAAGTTTTAAAACAAATATCAAAATATTTTGTTTTTAATATTAACTTATAATTTATAAAATAATATTATTTATTTTGTATAAAGGAATTTACTATTAAAAATATCTAATAATTTAATAATAAAAGTAGTTGTTAAATTAGAAATAACATAATACATTAATATAAATGAATAATAAAAATTAAAGAGAAATATAAAAAGTAAAAATTATAGTCATCTATTTATTTGTATGAATAATTATTATGATTACGTTAAAAAAAGATGTAATTTTTATTTAAATGTCTTAAATTTTTAAATTAAAGTGTTTTAAAATTTTAGTTTTTTAGAATTTAAGTATTTTATATTATTGATTTCATTTACAAAATAAATAAAATTCAATAAAATTATTAAAAAATTATCTAAATTTTAAATATACAAAATATATTAAATAAAACAATATTTAAAAATTGTATAAAATATTTTAAATAAAAAAAATATTAAAAATATATAAAACGTATTAAATAAAATCATATAAAAAATATATACAAGATATTAAATAAAACTAATAACATATAAAATTAAAAATATTTATTTAATAATCAAATAAATAAAATTATTTATAATTTTAAAAAAAAATTGAAAGGAAAACAAAAAAAATAAAATGTTATAAAAAATCCCAAAACAAAATACTTTAAAAATAAAAAAATATGACTTCAAAGTTAAAAAATATAAAAAAAATAAACTTACAACTTTAAAGTCCTAATAAAACATATACAACCTTAAAATAGGAGAAAAAAAATGAAACTAAAGTCCTAAAATTTTTTAGGACTTTTAACTTAAGAAATATAATATCTACGACTTACTCGATTTTTTATTATAATTTAAAATCTACTCCAAATGAAAAAAGAAAAAAAAAAGATTTACCCACATTTGATAAAAAAAGCCGAAGACATTAGTCCTGAAAAGGAACAAGAGTATCTACTTTTCCCTTTCAGACAAAGATTCAGTGGTCCCACTTCGATTTTTTTTACCAGTAATTCAGTTGTAACAGTTGTTAATTTATGTGATATATTGAAGAGCTGTTATGTTCTCATCACCTGAATTATTAGCCTTTGAGATGTTTCGTGGTGGCAGTTGTAGATATATACTTCAATTTTTTTTCTTCTTTTTTTATGTATGATATTGGGTGGTACTTCATATGTTTGAGAATAGGAATACTACAAAGAAGGAAATTGCTCCCTAATCTCAGGGTTCCCTCAAAGTGTGATGGTGTTTCCATGCCATCGGATTAGAACAAAGCTTTTGAGATATATGAAATTACGATGGATGCTTGCTTCAAAAGACTGCTTTTTTATCGAGCAAACAAGCACAATTCCCGGTCCATTTAATATAGGATTTAAGATTTTAAATTATATAATAAAATTATATTAATAAGTCGTTGATTAGAATGATAAAATTTAATATTCTTAAGTAAAATATACTTAAAAAAATCTTAGTAAAAGTAATTAATCAAATTTATTGATAAAAATTAATTGTTGATAAAATTAATAAATATTTTATATTAATAATATAATTAAAAAATAATAATAAAATATCTCAACGTTGAAAACAGGATAAGGCTTATGATGATTACATGCATGCCACTTCGGTACTTCTGTGATATGGCATAGATTCCCATTGTATATTTCTAGATATGAATTTTCTCAAATAATAAAAAAAACTAAAATATATTTTTCATTTTTATAAATATAAATTATTTAGAATATATCCTACAATTTAGTAAGTTTTTTTCTTCATAAAGTTAAAATTTGTTATTTATTAACCTAAAATTAAGTTCAAATAAATCTCATATATACCTACGTGTCAATCTCCTTTTTATACTTCACTTCGTCCCATAATTAAATACTTTCTTCTTAAGATTTTTGGGGTTAAACCCCCCATAAAAATGCAAAAATACGCGACAAAATTTTGAACCTTTCTTCCCTAATATTGTTCATCTTTCCATTCCCGTCATTCCAAAAAAACGCACAAATATAGTCTTAGTGTCCAACATTAATTTTGTGTATCTTGTGCTGTACAGTTTTAGCAACACCTCCATATTCCTTACCAATTACCATTATAAGAATGAATTTCAAACATGATCCATATTAAGAAAAAAAATATTGCCATAAAAAATAGGGTAAATATATGTTAATGATATTAAATGTTATATTCTTTTGATAGTATTACTATTAAATTTATAGTATTCACGTTTCTACGTTTTCTTTAAGGGCGTATAATTTCAACCTGGTCATAATGGGACAGTGAGAAAACGCGCAAAGTTTTGTCCATATGGCTGATAACATGACTGTTTCCACAACATTATAAATTGCACACTTTATTTTGTAAATTTTATTATACATATAATTTATATTAACAAAAAGAGAGACAGAGTGGAGAATGTAGTATTACTTTTTCTCTCCCATTTATTTTCCCATTAAAATAAAAAGTGCAGTGTAGGACATGACATGAGTATTAAAAAAATTAGGAGTAGAGAAATAACATTTTTGTTAGACAAAATGGGTTGAGCCCCCATGGTCTGTCCTGTGTCTCCCCCAGTCCTTTGCCATTAATTTCCAAGAAATAACTTTGTTCTTGAATAACAGTCTTCTCAGGTAGTCTATTGTATCCCAAGTAAAGAACAGGCCAATAATGTGGCGTTCCATTGTATTTTCCCTGGGGTCCCTACCCTTACACAAACTTTTGAGTTTTAACTGGTCTTTCTTTCTAAATCGCTGAACCGTTGGTTCGGAAAGTTCCCTCGACTAAAATCTCAAAATTTAGTTGAGTGTGACATTGATACCAACCCATTCCGTTATCATTCTTGGGTCTTAACCAAACCTCTCAAATTTGGACGAGTTAAGATGCTTTGATAGCCTTGTTTTATTTTATAGTGAATCATCACATGGAAGGAATATCATAGATAAGGATGGGAATGAATGAATTCACAAACTCAATCTTTTGGGGGGGCACATTGTACACATGGACCACATTGCAATGGATTTCGCATTCCACATGTCAGTTGCTAATGAACATTTTTTAGTTTGAATGATCGAACATGTGATTTTTTCATTTTTCTAATTCTTCTTAATAATTCAACCAACTTTATATCTTCCCTAATAATCATTAATGGTGTGTACCTATCTTTCATCTCACTAGCCACCACATACAACATTTAAAGTGTTGCCAAGTCAGTTATCCCTCCCTCTCCTCTGATAAAAGAGCATGTGAAATGGTCATCCCGAGCCGCTTTCGATCTCAACATTGGATGGGAGAGATAGATACAATTAAGTGAACTCCTTGTCTAAATTCGTTATGGATAATTTTTAAATACTGTTTTTTAGGTACAATTTGTACTGTCTTTTGTTTTAATTATAATTGGAATCTACATGATAAAAGGTTACATAAAAAAGATTATATAGATTATTGATATAGAACTTTATTTTTTTATTGGATAAGAAAACAAACAACACTAAAAAAACTGTATATTTGGGGGGGAGGGGTTTTAGGGGCTGTGACTTGTATAACTATATTCAAAGCATATAATTGAGTCAATATGTGAAGTTGATACTATATTTTTACTTTATAGTTGAGTCAATATGTGAAGTTAAGAAGGAATGTAATATTTTATATGTAAAGCCACAATAGATAAACAAGGGCAAGGTGATCTTCTGAGCAATTTTTATAAATTCAAAACTCTCAAGTATCCAATCCTATTTGTAAAATCCGTTAGCCCTATTAATTTAATGATGTAATTAAATAAGTCATTTTTAGATTACTATTTAACATTTTTTTAACCAAATACCTGAAATATTTTTTAATTTTATTTTACTATTTATCGTTAGTCGTTTTACATTAAGTGATGACATGTCAGATGGAGTGACACATCATTACGCCTTGTCGCAAACATTTCATTGTCACGTCATCATCTTCAATGGTGTGGCACTGATGTGTAAGTGGTGATTAAGTATGATAACGTGACATTTTATCTGTCACATCATTATTTATTGAAAGACGATTAACGATAGGTAGTATAATGAAACTGAATTTTTTTCAGGTAGGTATTTGACAAAAAATGAATTTTAAGGTAATAATCTAAAAATGATCTATTTTTCAAGTATGAAAAACTTATTTAAATAATATATAATTGGTGTTTTGTGGTCTATGGTCAATGTACATATGTAATATGTTGTGTCTTCCTTTACCTTCCTTCACTATTTTCTGCTCCCAAAATACATATATCACACTTTAATCTTGTTGGGTTCTCTTCTAACTTTATCCAAATATTAAATATATCTATCTTAACTCTTTAATTTCACCTTTAATGTTATCTTATTAACCTAATTCAGTTGATTAAAAATGATAAATTGATAGGTGAGTTATTGTAAATTTTAAATAATATTTTTTTTATTCATACCAATAAAAAAGTATCTTATTAATTTAATGTATTTCTTATTTTAAATGAGAAATTATCTTAAAAAATTAAATAAATAGGATAAAGTTTCTTAAGCCTATGCAAAAGTAAATTACATATGTGTTTATCAAGTTATTTTAATTAATTTTTAGTTTTTTGACAAGTTTATAAATATTTGATCAAATAAAAGTGTTTGAGAAAAGATTTTTTTCTTATTGACTCATAAAAATTGCTTTTAAACATAACTTAAATTTACAATTATCATTTTTATTTTTATTTTCAATAAAATAATAAAATTTATCATTTATTATTTTATCTGAAATTAAATTATTTAATTTAATAAAACTTCTCATTATCATTTGTTAACTAAAAAATTATTTTTCAGATTGGTTTAAATAAATTTTTTATCCCTTAAAAATGTATTGTTTTCAGATTACTACCTAAAAATTCATTTTTTTCAAATACCTACTTGAAAAAAAATTAGTTTCATTTTGTTATTAATTTCCCTCCGTTAATTGATGATATGACAAATAGAGTGTCACGTCATCACATCCAATCACTGTCATGTCATAGCCACATTATTGAATGTGATGATGTGATAATGGGGTGTTTGTGACAAGACGCGAAGATGTGACATTCTGTTTGTTACGTCATCACTTAACGGAAGACGATTAACGACAAGTACTTAAATGAAACTGAATTTTTTTTCATATGCTTGATTGAAAAAATATGAATGTTAGTTAGATAGTAATCAAAAAACAATTTATATTCTGAGTATAAAAAACTTAATTAAATCTAACTTAATTGATAAAGCATGTACTCTACCTAAAAATAAAGATTAAGTGAGTCTACTTTGGTCATGTTTTTAGAATTGTTAATGCACACTATTTTTTTTTTAACACGTTAGTAATTTATAAGTAAGAATTATCTTAAAATATACTCACCATATAACTTGCTTACGTAATTTAAATAAACTTAATATATATATATATATATATATATATATATATATATATATATTAACCTCTCACATGTGCTGCAATGGAAAAAGTCAGGTATTCAACAGCACATATGTAAGGTCTTTTTTTACTTTAAAAATAAGATCAAATTAATTAACTAATCGGGATGGCATGTGAACCCAATATGTTCAAAAATTGATGACTGGATTTGATTTAATTTGGTTTTTCTATAGTCAAGAGCTTATATAAAGCGATGCCGTTTTACTTATAATTGATATGACTGTATGGTCCACTGTAATTCCACCTTCAAGGTCTTTTATTCTTTGGCGTCTGCTGCAAAACAGAATGTCGATAGAGGATCAATTGCAAAGAGGAGGGTGTATCATGGCGTCTAGGTGTTACCTTTGCAAATGCTCTATATAATGAGTCTTCGTTTCATCTTTTTCTCTCTTGCACATTTGCAGAAAAATTTTGGTCCTGGCTTCAATCTGTTCTGCAAAGGCCTATTATTTTGGATTCGCCCATGTCAGTGGTCCAATCCTTGGGATCATCTTGGAGTAGTCAAACAAAGGATGTTATTATTTCCCTTGTTGTCCATACTTTCTGGTCAATCTGATTTTGCAGGAACCAATCTGAGAGCGCTTGCCATCTTATTTCTTTTGGTGTTTATCTTTCTAGCACTAGATCTAAAGGTTGCATTGCTAACTCGATGAGGGAGTTTTCTATTCTAATTTTGTGGGTATTGATATCCACCCTCCGAAGGCGCAGTGGATTAAGCAAGTCTCTTGGCATCTCCCGCGTGTTGGCATTGTTAAGTGTAATATGGACGAATCAGCCAAAGGTTCTCTTGGACATGCTGCTGCTGGAGGTATTTTTCAAGATCACACATAAGGTTTTCTGGGTTGCTTCTCCTCCTATATAGGGTCCAAACGACTTTCTTTTTTGTTGAGGTGCAAGTTGTTATTATTGCCTTGGAAGTGGCAAAGTGCAGAGGTTGGAACAATCTTTGGATTGAATGTGAATCATCTTTGATCATTCAGGCTTTTGGCAACCCGTTGCTGGTCCCTTGGCGCCTCCACGGTAAATGGGAAAAATGGTTATTTTTTTGTAAAGATATAGTTTTTTGTTACTCACGTGTTTATAGAGAGTGAAACTCATTAGCAGATAAACTTGCTAAGCTTGACACTTCGACTCATGATAGTACACTTGGTGGCACTCTATCCCTAGCTTTCTTAGGACAGAAATTCCTTAGGAACATAATTTATCTTCCTTCTTATAGGTTTTGTTAATTTTTCACTTGGGTTTTGGCTTTGTCCCCAAGCTTGTTCTTGTTCTTCTCATTTCTGTTTAATGTTATTTGAGGCGTATTTGGGTTTTTGGGGTGTGAACCAAGTTGGGATTTTTCTCCCCCCTTTATTGCCTTAATTTATTAAAAGAAAAATGCACTAGTGAGGATAAGTTTTACATTTATTTGATAAAGAAAACTCAAATTTGACTCCTTGTTTTATCTTGTAAACTTAGAATTCTAACTGTAATATTGTATTACGTGCAATTCTTAATTATTTAATTATCTCTTGAACTTATCGTTTGACTGTTTAATTAGATTAATGCATTATCAGCTTTTATAATAAAGTTACGTATGTGGGGACAAATCATAAATTAGAGGTTACGTGGAGCAACATCATTGGCCCACGCGTATGATATTTGTTTGGTGTCTTCACTAGACCCGACCTGTGTGGGAAGCACATGGCATTGGGGTGCCTTGGAGGGGCGAAAAAAGCTAGGAAGGATAGGACTAGGACTAGGACTATGCCACAACCCCACCACCCCGCCATGCCCTGCACGCAATCTTTCCTTTTATTATTTTTTCGCCTTCATAATCATATTTCCACATGACTACCCAACCTAAATATGGTTGGTTGCATTAATACAATTTGAATTTTGGACCCTGCATGATTGCCCCCAATTTTCGGTTACAAACTATAAATCGTGTCCCGAATGAAAAGAGAACATGTACAATGCAAATCCAAGTGTGTGGCATGCATATGCATGGACCCCTTTCCCCCCACACGGGGTCATTACTCAACGGTACTAATAATTTGTATTAACGGCAATGTCGTAATAAAGAACTTATATTTTAAGCTAATAACTAGGTTTAATAATCGTGTCCTATTTCAGTATATAACAAGATTATACGTATTTCAGACACCTCTTATAATTACTATTTAACTATATATAATCTGATCAAGCTCCCAGATCAATTTTCATTTAGTGCCATAGTCAAATGGCTCTTCCCATGCTAATATACTAAATCAACATATTTATCACACAAGTCATTTTAATTTACTTCCTACAGGTCGTCTATAATTTCCGTTTCAAGTTCCACGTTTATTTTCTCGTCCAGTTTGAGAGAGTTACAACTTACACTGTATCGATCAGTGTTATTATATATGTTGATTGGCCGTACCATGCATAGTTGCATATATAATCTAATATATATTAATCAAAGCTAAGGATTATCTTCACTCTTCATGATATGGATGCTTGACTATTTGTGTTACAGTACACAATAAAAAGCGAGTAACATGCATGCATGTTGAGAATGCAATTTCTACCATTTCATGACAAAGTGGAGCTTTTTCGGTTTAACTTGAGCTTTACTTCGAATTTACTCGTTTGGCCGAGAATCCAAAATTTTCCCTCCTTTTCCATGTGACCCTGTTTGGCATATTTTGACAAAAAATGAGAAGGTTCGCACGACTCCTCAAATAATGAATCATAACACTACAAAGAAGACAAACAGGAAGCTGGTCATAGATCTTCAATCATCTTTTGGCATTTGGAGCATCCGATGCAGCTAATTTGCTTTTCCGATTTTTTTTTTTTTTTTTTCAAAAGTTATAGACTGACGTTTTACTTATGTAATAATTTACTTATCCATTTTTTGTTATTATGCATCTCTCAAATACTCCTACCAATGCATTAACAAATTCGCTCAAGTTAATGAAGAGTTTTTGTAAAGAAAAATAATCAGCAACAGCAAAATATATACTATATACCTCTATCTATCTTTTTTACTTTATTATTTGTCTTTTTTTATAACACATTCTTTTAACTAAAAAAAAAAAAGAAGACACTCTTCTAAAATTCTAATACATTAATTATTTTTATTATATTATATCCTTAATTAGTCACATTATTTTTATTTTAAACATTAATTATTTCTTGATGAAAAATAAAAGAATTAAAAAAAAGCTATATAACCAACCAATTTAATGTAATTGATTAAATTAACAACTTAAAAAATATAAATTAATGAAAAGAGTCTTATATATATATATAATTAAAAGAGGTTTGAGTGTGAAGGAATATATAACCGCTTGAGCAGGTAAAGTTAAATGTAAGAATGTGAGAAGGAAGGAAGAGACAGGCGTAAATTACAATCCAGTGGTAAGAAAAGGTGTGGTTTGAAGTTCGAAGCATGAAGCTTCATGTATGTAATTGGTAACAGTACTAAAGACTAAAGAGTGAAGAGTAGTGGTTTAGTGGGTGCGGCTCGAGAGAGAGGAAAGTAAAAGGGGCTATAGAATGTGGATGTCTACGGTGGGCCACGTTACAGTTAAAGTCAATTGGGACCGGTGTTTAAGGAGCGATGATTACGGGTTGGATTCTCAATCCCATTTGTGTCGTTTCTGTTCCTTCATCATTCATTCACTGCAACGGATCCAGGGACTTGTTACTATGCCAATACCCTCACAACTCCAAACTATATTAATAATCAATTAAATCTTCCTCACCCTACCATTACACACCCGCTCTTCACCATAATAATTATTCTAGACTATGGGTGCGAAACAAGAAAAAAATAAATAACGCAAAGATAATCCTTCTCTTAATAAATAAGTATAAGAAAGAAAATAAAAAGTGGTGTGGAGAGTGAAGCCCACACGCAATCGAGTATGTCTGAATACAATTGGAAGGTGATCTATACGTGTTCAAGAAAAAAGTAGCCAGGTAGTAATACAGATATATTGTATGAAATTTTTTTTAGACATGATGTAAAATGCCATTGTATTCATTTATGGGAAATTATTTAGAGAAAGAACTGTCTTCATTCTCACCGTGTATAATGAATAAAAAACAGTCACCTATCATCAACAAAATATCTCTGATCCAATGAATTGGATAAAATTTGTGATTTCTTATCTAAGAAAAAAATTAATGTATAAGAAAAATACATGTGTTATAAAATATGCAAAGCAGCATATAATAATGATAGAAAAGTTAAAAAGAAATTTCCAAAAATACCCCTGCAGTGCAAGCTGTCACTAGCGCCATCTGCTCTCCATAAGTACTCCACCCTCTCCCAGTGACCAATCGCCTCTCATCTGAGAAAGAAGAAAACAATGGCTGTTGCCAACAATGTGCTTTGCATTGCTTTCATTATCACTTTAACGTGGGCAGTTGAAGCTCGAATTCCGGGGATTTACTCTGGTGGTGCATGGCAAAGTGCTCACGCCACCTTCTACGGAGGATCCGACGCTTCCGGCACCATGGGTTTGCAACTAACTAACTAACCAACCAACCAACCCATGTACTCACAATGTGGCTAATTTTAACAACGTTTTATTTTACAGGGGGAGCGTGTGGGTATGGGAACCTGTACAGCCAGGGGTACGGTGTGAACACGGCGGCATTGAGCACGGCACTCTTCAACAGCGGGCTTAGCTGCGGTGCGTGTTTTGAGATAAAGTGCGCAAACGACAGGCAGTGGTGCCACTCCGGCAGTCCTTCCATCTTCATCACCGCCACCAACTTTTGCCCTCCCAACTTCGCTCTTCCTAACGACAATGGCGGCTGGTGCAACCCTCCTCGCCCTCACTTCGACCTCGCCATGCCCATGTTCCTTAAAATCGCCGAATATCGCGCCGGAATCGTCCCTGTCGCCTATCGCCGGTCAGTCCTCCGTTACTTTTCTTTTGAACAAGAGAAGCAAACCTACTCTTTTTAACACATTCATTTTATACACATTTTATGATTAGTTAATTTAGAACGAACTAAATTGATAGAATATTTTTTTTCTTAAATCACATGTATGAATATAATCTTTATTGAATTAACTAGATAAGATGATTGTAAATGATATAACTTTAAAAATGTTTTAGAAACTATTTATATAATTACATTACATTATAAATTATGAGAAAAGAACTATAAATTATGGATTATACAGTGATAGTGGTAAAAACAGTTTTATATTATCAACTAATTTTAAATCATTATATATTAAGTTTAAGTTTGTTGATACTTACATTTTTTATTTGATGATAGTGTAACCACTAAACTCGGATTATTTAATTTAAGAGAAAAAGAAGTATTTTAGAGATTAAAATAATGATTTGTAACTTTCTTTTTTTTTCCTCATAGGTGATTTTATGGATTCTTTTGTTCTTTTTGGGTTTAAAGTACGAAAATTGGTAGGGGTCTCGTCTGGTCACAGTGTGAAACTGAAAGGAAAAGAAGGGAAAATACTACTAACTTGACCCTAACAATTCCCTAGGTAGTTTACTAGTTTGTTCATTTCCCATACGGCTGGTGTTACTTTTTACCCAATGTGACGGTGATTTGTTTATGAGTAACATTATGCTTTCTACAGTCTTCGACATGGGCTGTGTCTGATTCAATTCAGTGGAGGAGGGTGGGGAAGGGTAAGGGTTCTTTTTTGTCACTAAATTTGGGGTTTCTTTCGCTCAACCTTCACCAATTTAGGATGTTCCTTAATTTCATCCTTCCCCAGCTACTGTTATTGCAGTCCTTTTTTATTATTTTTATTATTATTATTAATTTTTACTTTCTAGTCACTTTCGATGGTGTTATTGCATTCTCATATCTAAGGTGTTACGTACGTCAACACACCAAATAAATTTATTATCTTAATTGCGTCCATCTACTTAACCTTGTTTTAAAACTTTAGGTTAATTAAGTGAGTATAAAGTACTACTACTATAAACAATAAAATTAAAGTATCTTTATTAATTGTGTTAGTTAGATATTGTGGTGGGGTAGTTAAGTAGTAGTTTGCTTTTTGAAGGAGTGAGGAAAGGTAAAAAATAATGACTGGTTTTGGTTGGTATTTACGCAGGGTGCCATGCAGAAAGCACGGAGGGATAAGGTTCACGGTAAACGGATTCCGTTACTTCAACCTGGTGCTGGTTAGCAATGTGGCGGGTGCGGGTGATATCGTGCGCACGTACGTGAAGGGCACCCGAACCGGGTGGATGCCAATGAGCCGAAACTGGGGTCAGAACTGGCAGTCAAACGCGGTTTTGGTGGGCCAGGCCCTGTCCTTCCGCGTCACCGGCAGCGACCGCCGCACCTCAACCTCGTGGAACATCGCTCCACCCAATTGGCAATTCGGTCAAACTTTCACCGGAAAGAATTTCCGGGTCTGAAAAAAACCCTAATCATAATCATCACCCATGTCATCAACATCAATGACATACTTATATATATTTTTTATCATGATCCTTTTTGTTTTGGTTCCCGCCATTTATTTACTTATTACTAGACATGGTCGTTTGACTGGATAGTGAGTGACAACTTTTTAATTGTGACTTAGATGTTGTTGGGTTTTACTTTTTCTGATTGGGTGGGTTTGATAATTATACTTGGGGTGCGTGAAGTTGTAGTATTTTGAATTTCTAGGGAACGCTGAAGTGGCTTAAGTAAAATGGTAGCCCGCAGCTAATTTGTACTTTTTATTGTAGAATCATCATGGTGTTATATATATATATATATATATATTAATATTACAATTTGCTCCATGAATTTAACTACATTATTGTTCTCTTTAAGTAGATGATTGAAATCAAGTTTGCTCCGAGTATGTTTGGTTCCACGTTTGTAATCATACGTCGTGAATCTTAGCTTAGAGTAACGTGATTTTATAATTTTAAAGGTGTTTGAAAAAAAAAAATCAGACTTGAGTCCAAGTAAAAAACGTGAGTCCAACTCAACTTGAAGCGGCCAGGAGTAGCTTTTGCATCCCCTCAAAATCGAAAAATGCCTTCTAGGGAATTCCAACCAATGCAATTTACAAAGAACCCTACAATTGAAAAATGAGTGTTTTGTTTGTTTCATTCACATGCGTTTGTTGATTTCTTTTCTCTTCCGTTTTTTTTTCTTCCTTTTTTAGGGTATGAGTGGATCACGTAATGTCTTTAACGAAATTTAATTAGCAGAGTCAAAGCAAAAGAGAGACTATAGTAGGAGTAAGTATTATTAGATCCCGCAGTCTCCCTAAAGAGCATTTATTATTGAAATAACAAGTTAGTGATAAAAAATAATATTATTTATTAACCTATAACAAAACAGCATGTCATAAAATGCTAATTGACTAAGAGCATCATCTTCAATGCTTTTAAGTTATTTTTTTGTCTTAGTATTTTTCATGGTCTGGTAGTGTTATTATAAGAAATTTATAGACTTTTATGATTTTTTATTTTTACTATGTTGTTGTGTTAAATAAATATTATTTTTTATTGTTAAAAAAATAATTTTTTTACCGAAGATACAAATCTTACTTTTAACAAACTTTTCCTATCACATAAATAGGTAAGAAACTATAAAAAATAATTTCATTTCAGTGAAGAAACCTCGTTGGAGTTACCGTAAGATAACCATGGCAACAACTTCTTGACAAATAATTAATGAAGGGTATTAATTGAAGCAGGTAGGCTTAAATTCCAGTGGCAACTGTACTGGACTAAAAGGGAAGTGGAGCAAATTGGCCTTTATGACCTCTTAACAGAAAGCTTCTTAAAATGAGTCTAGAGCGAAAAAAATTTAAGATCAAGGTCCACATTGTGGATAGGAATTTGAAGGAAAGAACGCATGTCATCTGCATATTTGAGTATCTGGAATTATTATGGCCACGACGTTAAATTTTCAAATTTGACAAACAATTTCCACAATTCATTTCAGTTATTTTATAATCTATTTAATTGGTCTATAAACATGTTCAAAGTAAGGTTTTAATTTATAACTTTTTATGTTTTTCTATTTTTTTTTTTTACATTCAAAATACTCTAATGAAATTGATCATTTATTGTCTTTATGTAATACATAATCATAAAAATATATTTCCAATTCTTCCATTGGGTCACATCATAGCATTTGTGCTTGAAAGCAAAGAGGCACATGGGTGGGGTTGATTGTTAATGCTATCCAACAGCCACGTACGTCGAGACGAAACAAGTAAGTTATGTTGCCCTACAACTTGTGCCATCCTACCTCTTTACTTTGTTCAAATGATGGATGGATATTGCAGACCAAACAACTTTCGATGCCTACTTACTTACTCTCAAAAAGTTGGCCTTGGATACCCATTGCTGCATTCCAAAGCTGGACTAGTGCCACTGCTTCATGAAATTCTTTTCCATGGAAAATCATCACTCACAAACACAAAAGCTCATGTCCATCAATTTCCTTTTATACTTGTTCTAAAGGTAAAGCAGATTTTGTTGTATATGTTACTATTAAATTCAGGTATCAGAGATATAACAGAATTTATAACAACTCAAACATTATTCAACCAACTAATTACTAAACTAAACAAGATAAACCAGATTAAGATCTTCTTTTAAACTTCAACATATATTTTTTTTCACTCATTAACAATATTTGAAAAAAAAAAGCTAAAAATTACTTGATAGATTATATTAATTTAATAGTAGTTAATACATATGTTTTTTTTCACTCATTAACAATAACTTAAATTAATTGTTTTAAAAATATTCTATTTTAAAACTCAACTTATTGTTTTGGACGAATTTTTGAAAATTCACTTTAGACATATATATAAATATTGACCAGCCTTATTAGTAGCTTTAATATATTTATTTTAAGATAAAATAAAAAATCTTATTTTTAAATATTTTTTTAAAATATAAAATAAAAAATGATACCATTTTTATAATTATTAAAAATATACGAACAAAAATAATTAAAAACATTTTCATAAGAGAGAACCTGCAAATGTCGTTATCATTACTTAAAAGCGTGCCTAAGAAACAATTGGAACATGCAAAACAAATTATGAAGGCCCTGTGATCGTAGGTTTATTATTATTGCACTCTTAATAAATTGGCTATCACTATTTACAATCATGCACTGCGTTACAAGACAATTTTACGCGCTTTAATCTATTTCCTTTAACGGTAAAAAAAAATATTTATTTGGTCTCTCTACTTGTTCCAACTTTATTGTTTTGATCTTATACTTAAAAAAAAAATAAAGTTTTAACTTCTGTACAAATAATTCTTTTATATTTTATTATCTATCGTCAATTGTCATGTAACTCCGTTAGCATTTTTTTTTTTTTGTCGTAGAGCTGTTAAAAATTATTTTAATTGGGTGGACCAGCCTCTTGAATATAAGGTGTAAAAAGAATTGGGCTAATTGGCTGCTACTTGATGGGCTACAAGGTCAAGTGAGTCCATGAATTGTTAACTCAGTATTATGTCATTTTTTTCTTGCATTATCACTATCGAATCATGTATCTTTTATTGTATTCCGTAAAGTTTTTCATTGCCGAATATAAAAACATTTTTACAATGAACATTCCAGAATACAATAGGAGGTGCAGGATTCAAATAAGGAAGTATAGGATTCAAATGCCAAGTATTATTTTTTAAAATGTATATAAATTCAGACACAAAATGGGTTGATTTATTTCGGCACATTGGGCCTACAAGTCAGACTAGACCAACAAAATGTAGCCCATATGAAATCCACCTCAACCCAGCCCGTTTTTCACATCTTGGCATCAATGTATGGTGAGTTGGCAAAGCATTTGTGTAATCTCGATGGGAAAACAGAACCAAAATATTGGAGACGAATTATGGATGAAGAAATACCTTTTTATTGGGTAAAAAATTTGAAAACATATCAATCATTTGCCTCTAAAACTATGCCCTCACAAAGAGCCGAGTCAACAGACTAGAAATATATTCTCGTATTTCTCCAACTCGTTAAAAATTCACAGCAAGAACAAAATTTAATATGATAAACAGGCCTAGAATGTAATGACAAAAATTATAGGCAAACAAGACTGGACTGAAAAAATCAAAAACACAAACAGCAAAGGGGTGTTAGGCTTTTGGCATTCCCCATTGGGCCTTACGGAATAAAAAATTTTGTCTTTAACCAAAAACTACGGGGGAGTATAAATAGCCAAAAACATGAATGCAGCTGTTGAATATTGGGCCTCTCAAAAAATAATTGTTCTTAACCAAAAATTTTAAATAAATGTCAAAATTATACCTTAGGAGAGTAAAAGCCTTTTGAAGAACATTATCGACAACCCCAAATATTTTCGTCAAGTATAGTTTCATTATTTTCGGAACACAACTAAAAAAACTTTAAACTAAAGAATTTATATGAATACGAAATATTTCAGATTATAAACACCGTTTATCATATGTAAGAAGAGATTTTACTTGAGAAAAAACAACCGACAGGCACCATGCATGCCTAGTTATTATATATCATCACTATGTTATGTCTGGAGAGACCATTAATAAGTAGAAATAAAGTGTAAGCAGTAGTACACTTGAAGTTTAAGTTATTTACATCATTATATTGGCGTCACTAGTAATGACAAGGCTTAGTTGCGTTAAATTTTTATATAATGATTGATGGGGTTATTGTGTCCATACATGAAGAATCGAATAACCTATACGTTCGGATAATGCCTTTGATTCTTTAAGTAAATAAATGCTGAATTAAAATTTTGAGGAGAATTCATTGCATATTGATATAATCAATGAAGGGAATGCCAAATAACTAACATGGCACGAATGATAAATGCAAGTTTAGCCTAAGAAAATGCAAGTACTAGTATCTGACAAGTATTAATATGGGACAACTTTCACTTTTTGCTTTTCTTTTTCTTCTCTCACATGAAAATAAACACTTTTGTTTTTTGTTTAGAAAGAAGGGCTAAAGCTTCAAGAAAAAAATATTTATTAATAACCACGAGGGAAGTTAATCAAAGATACAGCAGCCATTACCGAAAAAGATAATGCTTTGTTTAACCTTCGAATATTTGTGATTATATGTGTATGTCAGTGTGTATATTAAAATCTTAAGGATTTTTATGAAGGTGTGTGCTTTTATTTGCACGTTGTTGTGCCGATTGTGCTCCATAAAAAACTTACCTAAATAAAAACCCCAAAAAATAGTTATTCAAGAGAGAACACCTAATTAGACTTTTATTTTGTTCCTCCTGTAGTTTCGCATGGCGGCTTATATTTTTATATTACTTTAAGACCATGGGACTCTTGCAGTTTTCTTTTTTCTAAAAAGAAAAGTTAGCTCTTATGTCTTTATCATCATTTCAATATTTTTAATGAAAATTTCCTATTAAGTTTTTTAACTTTTTTTTTTATAGTTTTTACATTATTTTTTTTAATAGTGTTATATTATTATAAAAAATTTATGCACAATTTTATTTAAAATAAAAATTCTAGAAAATTTCAAAAAATTTACACTTTTATATTTTTTTTTTATTTTTACTTCAAAAAATATTATTTTATATTGTTAAAAAACAGTTTCTTACATAAGATACATATTTTATTTTTAAAAAAACTTGATTGACACATAGAATTGCTTTAATGGAAAATAAACTATTTTCGATAAACTCTCATGCTTTTAATTGTGTAACAAATTTCAAAAGTCAATACATTTATTGTATTTCTATTTTTACTATTAGAAATAAGGTCAGGAAAAGTCTTGTTCGTTAGCATACGTTTGATTTTCTTCGATCTTCAAACCAAATTTTCTAGCTGAATTATTTTAAGGGAAATTTGATTATAAATTATTCAAAATAATAGCTTATAAGTAAAAGTACCCCAACTGAAATTTCATACTTAAAGAAAAAAAGGTGTCATCTAAGGGAAGACGGCGTCAAGAAAGGCAAAATATGTGCAAAATTTCGCAACACTCATTTGAGCTATTCCATCATATGGACCCCACAATGGTGTCTGGTGCTGAAGATAATTATTGTTGAATTAAATCTGAAGGCTCCGCAGTCACAATCACACCAATCGCATGGACAGCAGCCACAGTTCACGGTGATGACAAATAAAATACGTTCTACCCAAAAAAATATATATATATCTTTTTTAAGTCTTGAGAGGATGTATTCAATTAAAATTTCATCAAATTTTAAAAGACTTTTTTTATAATTTCTTTTATGATATTCAATTGGAATTTTTAAATGATATAAATAAATTTTGTAATATTTAATTAAGATTTTTAAAATTTTTTAACGAGATAACAAAATTTGATAATATTTAATTAGGATTTTTTATAAGTTATAAAAAAGTCTTTTTGTATTAAAAAATATATAAATTTTGATGAATTATTTTTAAAGATAGATTTCATCAAATTTTTAATATAAAATATCTATCAAGCAATATGACTCAGACCCTCAAGATCTTGTTACATTTTTTTTTTATATTGATTGTCAACCTTTCTTCATCTCGTTACACATACTTTTTTCTTCTCTCTTTAATATTATTAAATATGTGTATGTCATATATCTTTCTCTTATTAATTTGAAATAACAAAATGTTAAATATACTTCTCTCTTATACATTTTTTCGTTTAATTTTTAAATTAATATTTGTCTTATGTGTTAAAATTAATCATTTTTTCTTTAAATTATGTTCATCACTTACTCAACACATTATTTTTGTAACTGTCACCCTTAACTTTGTTATCAACATAACTTATTAATCATTTTATAAATTTTTTACCTTCACCATTCTTTCCTATCTCGTTTAAACATGTCATTAGATTTATCATGAAATAATTATAATAATTAAAAAAAGAGAAAATCAACTTATAATTTTAATCCATTGCTTAAATTTAAAGGTGAGAATGAGAAAATATTATTACAAAAAATGTTAATATATGAGGACATAAAACTAGAATCAATTTAGTTATTAAATGATTTTAAAAAAATATATATTAATTTTATTTTTTTATCCAAATTTTATCATTTCTTATTATTTTTTCACTAATTCTTATAATTTTGTATATATTTTTAAAAAATCACATAATCCTTTCAAATCTTATAAATTTATAAAGTCTTTTTATATCCTTTAAATTGTTATGATATAAATTCACTCAAATTTAAACTATCATAAAAATCTTATAAAAAAATATGACAAATCATAATATTTTTACATAATCTTTAAAATCCACAAGACATCTTTATGTTAAAATAATCTTTTAAAAACCTAATTTAATACACTCCCTTCCACTTTTAGGAATTTTATTTTTAGTGATTATTTTTTTTCCATCATAGATAAAAAAATGTTAAGAGACTAACAGTAATAATGGGGAAAAAAAAATAAGAAATGTTGATCGGTAAAAAAAAATTCAAGGACAAAAAATATCCAAAAAATTAGAGGCTAAAAAATAATAAACCAAAACTAAATATTCAATTTTAGATTTGAATATGATTTTCTACCTTTTACATGTGATTCTAAGAAATTAATAATTATAATTTTCACATCTTAAATACAATTCCTTATTCATTAATTTATTAACAAATATTTTTTAAAAATATTTTTTTTTATTAGGGAGAGAAAGTAGTTATGAACAACTTTCAGACATGGTATTCGTCATGCAATAATTTATAGAATATTTTGATAAAAAAAGTTATACAATATTAATTTTCTCTCTCACTTCATTTATTGTGTTTCATATTTTTTTAAAATAGATTTCTTTCTCCTTTTGGTTTCTCTCTTAATTGTATAAATTATCGTAGAAATAACATTTTTCTACCTTTTTAATATTTTTTAAAAAATAATAAGTAAGTAAATACATATATTTTAAATTTAAACGAAAATTTCCCTTATTTTTTTGTCCTCTCTTGTAATTATAGTTTATTTTATTCTCCCTCTCTCAAGGACATGTATACTTTTTTTTACTAAATTATAATTTTGTTTCTTCTAGTTTTCCAAATTTATTATTTTTGTCTCTTTGATTTTTAATTATAATATTTGGTCATTCTAGTTTTATAAATTTACGATTTTGGTTCTTATATATTATTAACTAATAATTGATTATTAGAGATATTAAATCAATTATAAATTAAATAAAAATTATTAATCATTAAAAAACTTTAATAAAAGACTATTATTCTTAATATGATATTATTATCAATGAAGTAGTATGCCACAATGAAGGTAAAAGATATTTTTTGTAAAAAAAAAAATGAGGAACACAATGTTATTAAAAATTAGGATCAATAATTTTTAATAATTAACAGTTTTGATTAATTTATCATTAACTTAATAATTAAATTAATCACAATTATTTGTTAATAATTTATCAAGAGACCAAAATAATTAATTTACAAGATTAAGAGAATCAAATATTATCATTAAAATCTAAATGAACCAAAATCATAAATTTAAAAAATTAGAAAAATAAAAATTATAATTTAATATTTTTTAAGAGCAAACATGTATACTTTTAATTGCATTCTTTGTTTCACTTTTTAATTATAAAGTTCTCATTTTATTTTTAATCTATTTCTTGATTTTAAAGATTTGCATACGAAAAACTAAAAGATTTAGTATAAAGTTGTCACTTTGATTTCTTGATTTTTTTATTATAAAAATAGCATTGTTAAAGAAAAGTACCTAAAATATTTTTATTGAAAAATAGCATATGAGATAGTTGTTTTAATTTGTATGTAGAGAAGATTTTCTAATATAAACACTCTAATTTTATGAATAGAAGTCTTTAAGCTAAAAAAAGTCTTTAGTCTTAATTTTATAAAACGTTTTTTTTCCTGCAATTTTATAAAACGTTATTCACCCATTTATTAAAAATATGTTTAAAAGATTTAAATAAATAATGTTTTGCAAGATTAAGTCCTGAATTAAAATTGTATAAATTTAAATATTTTCACAACCAAAATTGACCGTCTTAAAATTTAAAATGGAATATATTTGTGAAATAACATTAAAGTTTTCGATTCTTAGTCTATAAGGAAACAAAGAAAAACAAAAAACAAATGGCACTTCTCGTATAATATACTCTCCTTTTGTTATCATTTCGTTTTCTTTCTTATTCTTCCACAACGTATCATTGGTTTACCCAAAACGTATCATTTTCTTATTACTTTATTATGATTTTTTTTACCACATAATAAATATAAATATGAAATATTTCCTAATTTTGTCCGTTATCAGTAGTATTCCTTAAAAAATTTGATTGATCATACTTAATGAAATTTTACTTTTTCATATTTTTTTTTCATTTGTAAGACTTAACCTTAAAAGTTTATTTAAAAACTTAAATTTAGTGTTCCTAAAACTAATATTATATCATATTAAAATACATTTTATCTATTATTTTTCAATTTCAATTTGATAAACAGTTTCACTTTACTCTTTTGAAATACTATTTCTATTACACTACATTCATTATTTTTGTCAGTTTTTTCATACAAATAATATTAATATTGACAATATAATAAATATATTACGTTTTAACCAAATAATTGGATATAAATAGAAAATATTTTTTTTTTGCCAGATTTTTACTTATTTTCGACCACTAGTGGGGATCCATTTTCTCTTAATGTTACGTTTCTTACAGTTTTTTTTTTTTACTGAATTTACAGTTTTTTTATGTCATCAAATTGACCAATTTAATTTAATGTAATAAATTAAGTATAAAATTTAATGACGATAGAGGTAGTAAAACATAAAACCAAACAAACCGAAATAATAAGGGGGAGAAAAAGCATTGTATTTTATCGATCTTCTTCTTCTTACTAATATTTTTCTCTCTTCCTCTGTCTAATTCTGAAACAAAACAATGAAACATTGAGTGGCAATTTTACTGTGTGGAATGTTCTTCTTCTGATAAAAATGAAGTGTTTCTATTTCTCAAACGGAGAAGACGAGGATTCCGTGGGGGGAGGAGCGGCGGCGAGTTCGCGCGGCGGCTCCACCTCGCGCGTGTCGTGGGCTCGTTCGCTGAGCCTGATGGACACGCGCAGCAGCAGCCGCTCCCACTTCGACTCCGAGTCGACGGAGTTCTCCGACACGGTGGACTTCCACCACTTCCTGGCGCAGCGCCGCGCCAACGATCTCCGTCTCTTCTCCTTCTCCGACCTGAAATCCGCCACGCGCGCCTTCAGCCGCGCCCTCCTCGTCGGCGAGGGAGGCTTCGGCTCCGTCTACCGCGGCTTCCTCGACCAAAACGACGTCGCGATCAAGCAGCTGAACCGCAACGGCCACCAAGGGCACAAGGAGTGGATCAACGAGGTGAACCTGTTAGGTGTCATGAAGCACCCTAATTTGGTGAAGTTGGTTGGGTACTGTGCCGAAGACGATGAGAGAGGGATTCAGAGGCTTTTGGTTTACGAGTTTATGCCGAATAAGAGCTTGGAGGATCATCTCCTTGCAAGAGTGCCATCGACGATAATCCCTTGGGGAACCAGGTTGAGGATCGCGCAGGATGCGGCGAGGGGTTTGGCGTATCTTCATGAGGAAATGGATTTTCAGGTACAGTGTTTGTCATGGATTGTTTCTTTCTTTGCCTTTGTCGTGTGTGTATTAGTCAGGTTATTTAGGTTTTGTCTATGTGGTCATTTATGTGATTTGATTTCAAAAGAAAACATGTGGGTCTTTTTTTGTGGTTAAAACATTTGCATGCTTGATTTTGGTTAAATGTCAATTGGATGGGTATCTTTATGGAAGAGAGTTTTTGTCATAAATAGAAGGTGAGCCCTCATACAACGGTGAAGTTGCGACTTGGTAACTAGTTGAGTCTGAAAACAGTCTCTTTACATATGCAGAAGAAAGGTTGCGTACAATTATCCTCCCTCGCACCTTCGCGAACCAAGGAGCCTCTGCGGTACATTATTATTGTTGAAGTGAATACAAGTTGTTTCATGTGTAGAATTAAGTTTGAGAGATGGTTTAGATGCGGAATTAAACGAGAACGTAGCAAGAGCAAAGGTACAATTATTAGGTGGGGAAATTTGCATCTGGGTGTACCAAATGTGCAACCAAACTGGGCAGCAAATCATTGATCAGGATTCAGGATATTCAATTAATGAGTTTTAATTTGAAGTGCTGTTTGTGAACTTTTTGTTGGTAAAGCAAATGTTAAGGATTGATTTTTTTCTTTGTTTGGCTTTAGGTTGAATTAGAAATATAAGGGTGGTCAAGATTCAAGAAATTTGTGACTTGGACATTCCTATTTGGCTTTTTTAGGTTTAATAATGGTTGATAGAATAGGTTCCATATGGTTTTGGCATGACTTAATTCGTTTTTATGGTTGTGGTTGTGGATGGTTTGTACTGTGAATATCTTTTACAGCATTTCACATCTGCTAAAATTCATTGAGAATTTTTGTGGAAACACATTATTAATGATTGCCATTCTTACTGGTGTAGCTAATATTTCGGGATTTTAAGACATCCAACATCTTGCTGGACGAGAATTTCAATGCAAAGCTTTCTGATTTTGGACTGGCTAGGCAAGGACCCTCAGAAGGGTCTGGCTATGTTTCAACAGCAGTAAGAATTTGTCTATACTCTTGAGAAAACTCATTATATTGACAATATTGCATCATAGTAGTAACATCAGAATAGTGTGCCTGCTGGCAGCTTATATTGAGTAAATTAACTATATTTTACCATATTCAATGTGAATGAATCTAATTTATAAAAAGTTACAATGATAATCTGAAGTCTGAATCTTCGTTTTGTTCCTGATATTTTGCTGTCATGCAAAATAAATGACTTATTTCTTCTCAAAGGTTGTCGGCACCATAGGTTATGCTGCACCTGAGTATGTTCAGACTGGTAAGCTAACTGCTAAGAGTGATGTGTGGAGCTTTGGTGTAGTTCTTTATGAGCTTATCACTGGGAGGAGAGCTGTAGAGAGAAACCTACCAAAAAATGAGCAAAAGCTTTTGGAATGGGTAAGACCTTATGTTTCTGATCCTAGGAAGTTCTATCGTATTGTAGACCCCCGACTTGAGGGACAATACTGCATCAAATCAGCTCATAAACTTGCAATTCTAGCAAACAAGTGCATCATGAAGCAGCCAAAGTCCCGTCCAAAAATGAGCGAGGTGGTTGAGTCTCTTGGAAGCATTATTAATGAGATTGTTCCTCAGGATGAACAAATCCCCCAAGCTGCTGTAGTAGCAATTGGAGAAGAAAAAGAAGAAAAGTTATCTGTAGAGAACACTAAACCTGAACCTTCAGCTAAACAAGGGAACTATTACCTGAAGAAGGTTTTTGAATTGAAAGATATTGTCAGCTTAAGAAATAAGTCTATTGGAAGGTTAGATTGGAAAAGTTGGGCACCTGGGCTAGTAAGAACTTGGTGAATGGTGATAAGTGACCTGTATATCTTGGAAAGAAAAATCTTCTTCCCCTACAGTCACCTGCTAATCGCAATGTTTGTTGATCACATAGTTTTCAGTCAGTGAAATCAACATTGTCAGGCACACAGTTAACAACAAGCTGGTATATATCCAATTTTGTATCAGTTAATAATTGTATGTACAGGTTAATTTTGAGGAAAGCTATAATTTGTTAAATGATTTGGCCTTCTCAAAACTAACATCGAATTTAGTCTTCAAAATGAATAAGTATTTAGGTAATAAAAGGAATTAAATGTTTCATTTCAGCTATACTCGCTTGAGTCTTTCAACTTGCAGGTTACTGTTTAGTGTAAAAAATGAATGTTTAGTATCAAGTTTTCTATCAAAAGGTAAATGTTCTATTAGTAAAACAAGATGTCATTACTGCGATAGCACACCGGTTTGACTTTTTGTATGTTTCATTTGGTTTTCGTAGAAATGTTTACTGTTCACTTATATAGTATAAATATTTGAATACTTCTTTGCTGTCTTTTTATATGTTGTTAAGGTTACAGTATACAAATTAAGAAAAAAAAATAGTTAATTACACTGACACATCCTGTGGTTTTTTCTAATTATACTTGACACTCCTCCATTTTTTCTCCCTCCATAAATCCCCCAAAATTTTAAGCTTTTGTACATTGGTACTCCTCTCTCCTAAATACCGTGAATTTCATTAACATAAACCAAACATGTGAGTTGCACATGACTTTTAATGAAATTATTTCCAAAATTTCTTCATCTTCTTCCTCTCAACTCAAACAAGATGTTGAATTTTATTTTTTTGCAGCAACAGGGTAAAACTTTCGATCAAGCCACCGTTGTATCAGATAAATTCATATTAACTAACTCATAGCTAGAACATGCAACACAATATCTTTAGAAAAAGAAACACGTTTTGATAATCTAATCAATGATCATAAAGTCATGAAAAATTATGCAGCATCAATTTCATTGTATGCATTTTGACGTAATTGGAGCACTTGAAGCACCGTGTTGTTGTCGATGCGCTTGCGGATGAACTCGGAGGCGCAGCCGTTATCGGCGACGATGGTGGCGGTGAGATCCTGCCGTTGAGGACCTTGCGGTGCATCTGGTCCGCGGCGTTGCGGGCATTGTGGCGGGACACAAACTCGATCAAAAAGGTCACACTGCGGCTGAGGCACACACCCTTGGAAACCCAGAATCCGTTTTGAAAACCCTTCAGGATTCGGTGGTTTTGTTACAGGTGTAAGCGAGGGGCAATTTTGAGTTTGCAAAAGTAGACAAGGACATATCCGTCATTCAACTTTAAATGTTAAACGTTACCTGACACCGTTACATGAAGGAGGTAGAAGTAATTTACAAAATAAGAGGGGTGATGAGTGTAATATGAGTAAATCAGAAGGTCATTAGTGTAATTTACTCAAAATATTAATTTCCACATTTATATTAAGATTATTTGTAATATTTTTAGTATGTTATTTATCTCTTTTGTTTATTATTTTGACATTTTATATATCATTGTTTTTCTCTCTTTTTTGTGGGTATTATTGAGAAAATGATAATAATATTTTGAAGTTTTAAAATAATATATATAGAAATATATATTTTTTCAATACTGACAGATAATAAATTTTCTTCAAAAGTGACAGGTATAAAGTAAGGTAAGCATTAATAAGTTCGTTCAATTGATCGTTTTCAAAATTTCAAAAATAGATAGATGTTTACAAGCAATATGTTTGAATGTAATAAATTTACATTCAATGAAAACTTCAAAATAATTTACACGCAAGATGTTAAGAATGTAATAAATTTACATTTAATTGATGGAAAAACTAATTCATTTTAGGGATACTTCATACTTATCAAGACTCTAATATCTCTAAAAAAAAATCAAGACTCTAATAAATTACTATTTTCTATTTTTTTGGAAAAATTAATTTACCAGGTTCTGGATAACCACTATCTTTAGATTAGCACTTGTTTTTTTTTTTACAGACAACTTTTGTGACAGAGTTGAACACAACTTAAAAAACATGGAAAATACGAGGTTACATCTGTTTGGTTAAAATTATGTACCTACTCTTTTCATTTATCACTCATTATTCTTTATGGTTGTACCAAGAAAATCATGAAGTTGGATATAGACAGAGTTGATTAATGCCCCAGAGCGTGCCCAAAACTTATTCAATTGATCGCGAATCATGCAACTAGTCGTTCTGATTAATGTCACACGATAAATGGTCCCAGTGGCTTTGATTTGAATGAAAAGAGTTATCCACAATTCCCACTTGTGTTGTGATTGTTTCAATCAAGCACAACTTGACATCTACTAGTCCTTAGCAACCCCGAAAGCAAAGAACATTATCAATTATGTAAAGGTTCACACTTAATTAGTTCTATACATACTAGGGGATAATCCTGTAAACGTTTGTGGCTTTATCCATACTCAATGACTCAGGTTTTGCAACTTGCAGTAAACCGTGGTGTAGTTCCGCCAATTAGCTGCCAAGGCTATGGGCCTATGGTTTTTAAGATATTTGTGACATGACTTGATAAAGAGTATATATATGACCATATTGGAAAACAAAATCTACCCTACAGTTCCTTTGATCATGATGGGAAAAAAATATCATTGCAGGATATAAATTCATATCTCGGACTGTCATTGTCTTTGCTTTGTCCAAAATTATATATGCCTATATTTACAAGAAAGAAATCAACTATAAGTTTTGCTTCAAGTTCTATATATGTGAAAACTGCACATTGCAAGTGTAACAAAATAAAGTTGGAAAACTTTATACCAATATAAAAAACAACAAAATTGAGCTAACCAGAGCCAAATAAGACAGTACCTGCAGTAGTTCCAGCTATTTTGACTACATATTACAAACAGAACCTGAAATATATACATACGTAAAACCTATTAGATAGCATGTGTGCATGATATGAACGTGTTTGAGTTCATGTGGAAACATGCATCAGCTTTCAAGGACGTGTATTTGCAATGTCATGTGAGAGCGGGGAAACAGAAGCTGTGGCGATTCTACCATGAGTAAAATCATCAGCACTTTTTCTACGACCGCGAGAGGCATTCACAGAACGATTTTGATTCACATGGGGAACCTGCAGCTGCTCCAAATCCGTGACAACCTCGTCCATGGTTGGTCTCAACTTGGATTCTGTTGCAAGGCATCGCAGAGAGAGGGTAGCCACCTTACATGCCTCATCTAATGCATATTGGCCTTCAAGGCGATTATCCAACACACGCAAAAGTTTGTGTTTGTTGGCTAAGTATGGTTTGGCCCATTCCACCAAATTGTGTTGTCCTGATGGTCTATTCTTGTCCACAGCCCTCCTGCCAGATAACATTTCCAGCAGGACTACTCCAAAACTGAAGACATCACTCTTGGCACTCAGATTTCCTTCACCAACATAGATATTAGTCATTAGCCAAAATGATAATTTTTTTAGTGTACAGTGAACGCAACAAAGTTTGAACCTAGCTTCTATCTTGAGTAAATTAACTAAATCCTTTCTCACTAGGCTAACTCTAGTAAGTAACCAGAATGATATAAAGATTTTTTGTTTTTTGGGTAGTGTAAAAGTATAGATTAAAGGAAGACACGTCTTCTTACAAGGCTAGGAAAGACCACCAATTTCAACAAGATTCATAGAATCAAACTCAAGTCACAGCTAGTGCGAGTGAAAGATTTGATCAGATACGCCAACCCCATTGGCTAGAATGATAGTATGAAGTTAAATCCTGAATAAATTTATGTACTCAAAATAAAAATGAAATATGAAGTTAAAGGGTCCCTAATGTGCACAATAGTTTATCATAATCAACGGCTTACTTTGCCTTTTCATAATGAAAAAGGTCAAATTGATGCTTTTTTTTTAATGTCAAGAACCAAATTAACTAGTAGTGCCAATTTTAGAGACTAAATAAATAATTATTTAAACGCAAAATTAATACCTGTGGTTTGATATTCAGGAGCTGCATATCCATAGGTTCCCATTACCCTGGTGGAGACATGACTTTTCTCACGTGTTGGTCTGTCCTTTGCCAGCCCCAAATCAGCAAGCTTTGCATTATAATTCTAAATCAAATCAACAAGGGAATCTTTAGATATGATATCTTTATAATTTCCTCTATTCATGAAACATTGTCATGTGTGTGTGTAAGGACACATACTGAATCCAGCAAGACATTTGAGGTCTTGAAATCTCGGTATATCACTTTTGTTTCAGCACTGTGAAGAAATGCAAGCCCTTTGGCAGCGCCAAGAGCAACTTTCAAACGGAGACCCCAAGAAAGAGGTTGAAAATACGAGCCTCCTGTTACAACAATTAATATTTCGAATATTAGGCACACTTCACAAATTGAACAATGTGAAAAGATGGGAGATGAAGAACTCACTCATGAACAAGTGATACTCCAAGCTACCACGAGGCATAAATTCATAGACCAGAAGTCGGTCTTCATCTTCAAAGCAATACCCAATTAATTTCACTAGATGAGGATGAGAAAGCTGGCCTAGATAGTTTACTTCATCCTAACATAGAAAAGAAATTAAAACAATGTAAGCCCATCCCATATAAGGGTAGCACTTAAACTCTTCTTTGTTTTCCAAATATTCATAACAATATTAACTAATTATGAATTTAATAGACATGTACTCCGAGTATACAGAAATTTACAATCATTTTTAATAAAATGTCAAGAAGACAATTTATGATTCAACAACAGTATAAGGTACATGTATTATTTGTTCATTATTTATACTTTACAAATCATGACACGCTTAAAATGTAGTCATGTAAAACAAATTGAGTTTAGCTTAGAAAAGAAATATGCACGAGATAAGGCACCTCGAGACTTGCTTCATGAGTCATAACGTGCCTTGTCTATGAGGTAAAAATATTCTCAAAACATAATTAATAGGTAACCATGTAACAGAGCCAGTGTTTGCTTCTTAATTAGCAGGAGCAAATCAAAGGGGGTTAAAGAAGAATATAAACTCACCAACCAATCCTTCTGACCTTGGAAGCTATCCAGACTAAGTCTTTTCACTGCAACAACAACGCCAGTGCCAGGTTTGGCAGCAGCCAGTGATTGATTATCAATCCAGCCCTTGAAAACTGATCCAAAATCACCTTCTCCTCCTAAAACACTGTCTTTACGGAAATTTCTTGTGGCAGCTGTGAGTTCTGTCAAACTAAAGTTCTTCAGATTGGATGACTGCAAGATCTCACCCTCAATCCGAGGAGTCTGAGGCACTGATACCTCTGAGACTTTACTGATTGGTGTGCTGACATCTTTTGTAATTTTATTGCTAATTGGACTGCTGTGATCTTTTGCATCGGCACTAACATGCTTTGAATTTAACCCTGAGATGATATAATATATATATCAATAAAATTACAGTTAAACTTTCATCAACTATATGTCATATATCACACATATGTAACATTAATTCGCTTAGCTAACAAACTGGATGTACTTAGACAATGAATCATATGATTACATTATGGAGAAAACAGTCAAATTCCCAAGGTTAAGACTAGATGAAATCACTGGAGGAGGAGTTGTCAATATATTGAAACGAGAAAATTGGCATAAAAGAACAACTGAAAGAGTCTAGTTGACAAACCAAACCATTAAATAAAACTACAAGAGCTAGCAAGTAAGCCAAGCTTAGTTAAAACCAAAGGGTATGAGAAGGAGCTGAAGTAGAGTGACATAAAAATGGAGAATACCAAAATCAATCAACACAAAAGCACATGGATCTAAACTCAATTCAGCAGCATGTAAGAAACAAAACATTGGAAAATGTACCAGCTTTAATTTGGGTGCTCAAACAAACTCCCATGATAGAAACAATACTAGTTCCTTGAGCCTTGTTGCCTATAGATCAGGAAAGAAGCAAGAAGGGTCATATATCAGGACCAGCAAAAACCATGATAATGAATTGGAAAGAAGGCAAAACATGAAGGATGAAGAAAAGAAAAGGCCAAGAAGAACCTGTTTGGTAGCAAAGTTAAGTCAGGGGATAGAGGAAGAAGGTAGGAGAAAGGATATGCCGGAGAGGAGAGACACAAAGCGTGCTGAGATATATGTACTAAGGAAGGCATTAATTAATATTAGTGGTTGTAGTGTGATGTGTGGTCCCCAGAGAGATAGAGAGATTATTCAGAAGTTAAAGAACAAGTTGACCAAAGATTCAGATAAAAGCTTGGAAGGATAAGTAAAGACATATAGAGATAGAGAGGACGAAGGAAGGCGCCTATGCCATTGCGCTGCATGCCATCTTTTGGTCCAGCCTTTATGAATTATGAACTTATAATTAAAGCTAAGAAAAATACTTTAAAAATCTAGTTAAAGTTGTCTAGATATTTTTTTAAAGTTAATTAATTTTTAAGTAAAAAAAGCTGTTTATATACGTAAGTCTATTTTTAAGTTAAAAACTGTTTAAGATAGTTTTAAGTGAAGCAGGGCCCTCAATCATTTTTTGAAGTCATTGAAAATTCTTTCTTCTGCTACATCATTGATGTCACACCATTCCATAAATCAACACACAACGCCAGCCATGTTATAGTATTATCCAGAAAAATAAAGTATAAAATAAAATTGTACTTATTTATTAATTTCTACTGGTTTTATTAAACAAGATTTACGTTATTTAATAAGGTAAAAAGGTTAGAATATTAGAATTTGAATGATGAAATGTTGAATCTGTATAAAGTGAGTTACTTATTTTACCAGGGCCACGAGAAGTGTTATTAGGGACAATTTTGATAAAATAAAACTTAGTTTGTCATCGGTCAACATTTTCCCTCCCTTTCATCTCACGTTTTAGGATGAAGGATTTTACTTGGGAGACTCACATTTTTTTTCAAAAATTATAGATGCAATTGACCCCAAACAAACATTTGGGTAAAATGAAACTTGTTTCTCACCGGTCAACATTTTCACTTCCTTTCATCTCACATTTTAGGGTGAAAGTTTTTACTTGGGAGACTCACATTTTCTTCACAAAATTACAGGTGCAATTGACCCCAAATAAACATCTATCTCACAACTTTTATCCCTTAGAAAGCTTAATTCAATTGCTTCTCAGGTTTATTTTCCTTAAAGCAAACACACCCATAAATAAGGTTCGTATTTGCTGGATTATTTGATTTGTTGCCATCTTAAGGTGATAGAAGGTTTCCTGGTTCGGCTTTTGTTTTGTTGTTCTCTGCCCATAATAATTTGGACCGTACTAAAATGCTCTATAGTATAGCCTAGCCTCTAGCTAGCAAGTAAGCTTCCTTGTTTTGTCTGCATGTTGGGCAGAATTGGACCCCTTCGTCTTTTGCCACTTGGTCCTTGATGTCGACGACACTTCACGAAAGTGATGATGAACACGCCGCCATTTGTCTTCTTCTATATCCTCATTTTATCATCATTTTTAATTATAATAAAATACCCTCGTGGTATTTGTTAAATTGCTATATTTTAAAAAAATAGTTAAATTATTATTTAAACTAATATTCTTCTAAATTGCTAAAAGGAAATTAAAATATAAAATATAAAAAATCATTTTCAAATCATAAAAACTAAAAAAGAATTAAAATATAAATTATAAAGATTAAAAAATTACTTTCAAACTACACAAATTAAAAAAAATTATAAATTATAAGAACTAAAAAAATTAATTTAAAATAATAAAGACTAAAAGGTATAATAATAAAATTATAAAATTAAATAAGTAATTAAATCTTTAAATAAACTGGGATACTAATTGGTTGTGTATAATATGTTAGTTCTAGCCTGATTTAGAATTCTTATTATAATTATGTCTTAAAAAATTAATTTGAAGCTAAAAATTAATTAGAAACCAAAAGTTGAAAGTTGATAATTGGTAACTAGAAGTTGAAGAGTTAATTTATTAAATTATACGTAAAATTAACTATTAAAATAACTGATAAATATAAAATGACTGAAATATAATAAAATTATAATTTATTTAAAAATGATAAGGAGAAAATTTAATAAATATATTAAAGATAAAAATAAAAGAAAATATAAAAAAAAATTAGAAGTTAACATTTTTAAAAATAATACTTTTCAAGAAACGCTAAAACATACTAAAAAATTATTTATTGAATAGTCAAATAAGTTTTTTGAGTAGTAAAATCTTATAAAATATAGCCTATATTATATAAATATAGAACAATACAAAAAATAATTAATTAAAATATATGTTGGTTATTAGTCATTTCATAAGATATTATAATAGAGAGTTTAAAACTTAATATGATTAACACTCTTACTAATTTCAAGCGCAATGAAGTAGTACTCTTAAACTACTGAAAAGGTAGATATTTGGCTTCATTTAATTTTACGTGTTGGGACTTGGGCAGGTGTCTATGCAGTGTTTCTCCTTCTCTAAAGAATAATTCAAGTCTTCTTTAACATGTGAAATTATGTAGTGAGAGAAAACGCCAGAGAAAATAGGTTGATTAGCATATTTAAAACAAAAATAACATTTGATTTTACGTCATATTTTCAAATCGATTATTTTGATCTTAGACTTTAAAAAATATGTAAATTTAGTCTTTTTTTTTAATACAAATGATCATTTTTTCAGATTAAATTCATGCGTTTTAAAAGTTTAAGGATCAAAATAGTGTATTTAAAAGTGTAAGAACTAAAATTAAATTTTAATGGAATTACATGACCAAAAATACATTAAACAATATCATGAGCAGACCACCAGTAAGCGGATAAATTTATTTGAATAAAGTATAAACGAGATACATGCTATAAATTTATTTGAAAAAAAAATAGAGGTACATATGTGATACCATCAAAACAACTGTCATCAAAACAACTGTCATTGACGTATGGTCGACAGCAATTTCACCAGTAGGTTAAAAACAAAGTGCAAATGCTAAACAACACGGATACTACAAGTGCAGGAAACACATTTCATACGGTTACATGTTCAAATCCTAAAAATGCCAATGCTAGAATGGGTTTTCCTGGGCAAGTAGCTTCAGCAACAACATTAGACAAAAATTATGCCTTAAAAACATGCTAACAACTTAGTGCACCAATACTAGGTAATTAAGTAGTTCTTTAATTTTTTTTTTTTTTGGGTATATCGTGGTTTTGTATTAAAACAAATGGAATTATTATAAGAGAAAAAGAATTATATAGTATAAAATTTTTTACATAATCATCCGATCATGATTGATCAGGTAAGATAAATTTGTTAATGACAATATAAAATTATTTGATGACTGTCATTACATAACATTACACCCTTGTTATAATCAGTAAAAGATTAGCATCACTGGTCAACTTGGTCCTTGACTCCTTGCCATAACAAAGCAATTAATTTGGTTCATAAAGTTGGTATTACCTCTAGTAAAAAAAAACGTTGCTATTACCAACTAACAGTTTGTTTGGCTGTGTCAAAAATATGGACACGGATTCAGTTGACAGCAAATTATACAATTAGTTTTTGCGTAAATCTTGAGAATTGAAGGCGAAAATTTGGCAAAATGTGAGTTGCGAATGCGCAACTGAACACATAATATGTTTAGACGTAGTGATTTTTGTGTAACAAAATTAGAGAAGTGGCTTTAAAAAAATGTTATTTAGATACTTTGAATCAAAATTGCAAGAACCTTTTTTTAGATAAATCTCCAATTCACTTCCCCAAACTATAAAATGACTTGAAATATCTAAACCCTTGTTAATATGTAAAACTCATTTGGGCCACATCCCATTTTTAGGCCCAAATAATTATCATGAAACAAAGACTTTTGAGCCGAACTGAAGAAAAATGATTAGCCTAAAAATGCTCTATAACAAAAAAAAAAAAAGTATAATGCTGATCAAGCTTAACCTTGTAAAAAGTGTAACAGGAAAAAGAAATTGTTTGCAGCAACAACCTCCAATTTGCTAACTGGCTAGTTAAAGATTTGTATTCGGTGAATCAAAAACTGCTGCGGTAAAAATGAATATTGTTCGGTCTCCACGCAAATGGATCAAATCAAAGCCATGCATGATTTGCAAACCAATTGCATATCAAACTGAGATAGATGGAGACACATTTTACCAGGTGTAACAACACCACCATAAATGCATGCACCTAATCCAAATCAGTTGGTGGCTAAAGTTCTCTGCTTAAATTTGGTTCCTTTTACACAGCAGAATGGAGCAGTTATGCCTGGAATGGACCTTAGGTAGCAAATAAACCACCCAATCAGGATTCAGTGTGATTGCATCATCATGAATTTATTTAGCGCGAATTATTGCGTACCCATAGCAAATTAGTATTCTCTACAGTGTCTCATTTTTCAAGGCCAAAAATGTAAGTAAACGAACTGTATTCAAAATAATAACAACAATAAATTGACAGTTTTCTTTTGGAAGAAGTTAACAGAAATCAATCTTGTGTTGCAGCTCCTTGGTTGAGCTCGGCAAACCTCATGCCAACCCGCATAGAATGCTTCAGAAATTTCTCTGCACATCTTCGAACACAGGTTTCCTCTTGCTTTTGCAGGGATTTATGCTTAAATGTGTCAACACAATCACTGAAGCATCTCTCAACCAGTGAATTATACATTCTCAGACTGTAATGAAACATAAATCTTAATCAGGATCCCCATCATATACCAAGTAAAAGCTCAACTAAACAAGCAACAGCTATGTCACTGTTGACAACGTTACCCCTCATCAAGCAATGAACAATCATCCCTCCAATGTTGTGGTCCAAAACATAAAGGTAATTTATATGTTCAAACATGAAACATTTACATTTCAGTATCAGAGAAAATAAACAGCAAAAATGTCACAATCTTTTTTTCCCATGTTATTTAAGAAAAATTTAAGTTGAGTCCCGAGGACTTGTCGGGGCCAAGACATGTCTCACCAAAAGGTATTTACAAATGATCCACCGACAACATCCTCACATTGGAGGCAGGACTGAAACTCCCATCCTTGTGGGGATATAAGCCCAATTCTTACAACCTGAATCAACCTTTTGTTGGTTTTAAAATACAGTTCACAGCCACGATTTCGGCTGCAACATCAATGTTTTTGGGCTCACTGTAGCTCATTTATCCACAATTTACTGCAGTGTCAAGTATCGCAGCAGAACAGCAAAACCTTGCTTACAGGTATTTTATATGTTCAATCATCCTCATTTCTAAAAACAAAACAAAAAAAAAAACAAAAGCAAAATGGAGACTAATAAAGGGGTTATAATTAGATTGAATGGAACTTATTTGTAGCCATCTTATCATACCTAGGCTTCTCTTTTAACAAAATGTTGTTCCCAAAACGTCCAGAAGCAACATTCAGATGTTGCGCTGGTTTTAAGGGGAACTTCACTATATGGGCTTCATAGAAAGAGCACACACAGAGATTTGAAACAATAGTGCTGCTCATAACTTACATAGTATGAAGCCCCGAAATCTAAAAGGAAGTAACCAGTCAACGATTCAAAACATACACGCTCACACAACAATGAAATTGCAGGTTTTGAAAGCGCAAAACGAATAAATGTAGCAACTTAGAGGCTTAAGTAGGAAAGAGATTAGAACCTGTCACGAATTTGGAGCTGATCGATCATGACAGTCATTCTTTGCTTATCAGCCTCAGGAAGCGAATCCAAATCCGCTAACATGCTCTTGTCCATGTTTGATCCACCGATTGGTCACCTTCGAAAAGGGTTTTGCCAGAAACTGTGATTTTGTTCTGCGGTTGAAACCAAACCCTAATTCTGTAGTTGAACAAGATGGTATATATAGGTCACACCACCAGTTGCCACTTAACCAATATTCAGGGTTTGAGATCTAAATTAAACGCATCGTTGCACGTATCATGGGTGTTTGTTTTTTTTGCCCCTTTTGTATCTTGTTCATAAAAAGTAAAAATGATACTAGTAATAGAAAACTTACTTAAACACCACTGAAACTTTAAATATGTTTTTGATATAATATTTGAAATATATTTCCGTATAAATTTACTATTAATTTAATATTTATACATATATATATATATAATATTAATCTTAATTTCAATATATACAAAAATAAAGTAGTTACTTATTTTAAGAGTATTTTTCAGCCTAAATTAATAATGGTTTTTTAGTAAATTGATTTTAAACCTTTTATTATTTTATTTAATTTTCATATTAAACTGATTGCTGTTAATTATACTCTAATGTGACTTAAATTTATAATTACCACGTTTTTAAAATGGAAAATATTTTTTTATTCATATTTTAGCTTTTTTGAGATTAAACATGGAGAATAACATCAAACAACGTCCGTCTAAACCACATATTCAAGTCCTTCCCAACTATATTGGGGCAATCTTATTTATAAGCCCAAAAGGTTAAACCTGAACAACAAGCCCGTCTTGGTTCAAATTTTGATTTGGGTCAAACTGCACTAAATCACACGCGCATTTATTTTTATTAATCAATTAAACATGCTAAATAAAACAAATAAATCATTCATTGCTATTCATATTAAAAAAAGTGCGAGAACAGATGTTTTATTATATTCTTACTCGTATTCCAATTGACCGTGTTCATCTGAAAACACGTTAAATGCAGTTAATGGGGAGTGATCTACTTAATTTTTGCGACAAATATTTTTACAAAAAAATACCAACGGTTAAAATTAAATAAACTGTGAAAACTTATGTAATGTGAAAACTTATGTAATGTTTACACAAGTAAAATATATCGCTTTTCTGAAATATAAATGTTTACGGTCTTAACCAATAATATCTAAAGAAGATTCATATTCTTTTTTTAATGGTTCTACCTGGAGACTCATTCGAGTCTTCCTCGTTTTCTCTCTTTAATCTTTCCACACAAAAATATGCATAAGAAATCCTAAAAAAAAAACTAATCAAATACTTCCCTTAAGGAAAACTTTATCATAAATAATTTCATCATTTTTATGTTCCTGATTCAAAAGTTTCGTTTTAAGCCTTGTAACCTCATTTTTTTAAAGGTAAATTAAACTTTTATTAGGATGAAAATCAGATCTGACAAGAAATATCAAAACTGATTAAAACCAAAAAAATGAGACAACACACCCAGTTTCCAGTGCCAATTAGACCCCACCTCATTTGTTTGACTACACTTATACTTTCATATGTTTCAAATAAAATTTCTCAAACAATCTCAAGGACATGCAATCACAAAATTGATGGAATAGAAGCAAAGTTTTATTTTTTCATTAAATAAACACTTAGTTGCCAACTTTTATCGTTATCTTTGGTTCAACCAAACCTTTTTATACCATGTCTCGTAATCATTAGTTACAATCAAGCATTTTTACATATAAAAAATGGTCTTACCATTTCGTAATTGTATATTTAGCCATACCTTAAAAAATAAATAAACTTTAGCCATGCCTTAAAAAATAAATAAACTGACATCTTTTGAAGTTTTTTTGAAATTACACATAAATCTCCTATTAGCTTTTTTAATGTTTACAACCACCTTCTTTTTTTATTAGAACGCGGTATAATATTTTTCAAAAAAAAAATAATATAATATTTGCCAAACAATTAAAGAAAGTTAATATAGGTTTAAAAAAAAAGTAGTATAATGAAAATTTTGATGAAATCTCAAAAGATGTTAATATAATTTACTAAAAAAATTGTAAGGTCATTAATATTTTTTTATGCAATTTCATGTATATTCCAATAGTAATCGTAAAATTTTTAATCTATATCTAAAAATCAATTTTATCATTAAAAGAGAAAAACACCAATTGTCTTGTCTTGCCTTAGTAAATACAAGGCCCCATAAATGGCTTGACCACTGATGTGGTCATTTGTCTGCCAAGAAAGTAAGGAAAAAAATTTCAAGCATTTAAGTGGATTACACACTTTTATCACACTACTTTAATTTAAATATTTTTTTTCTATTCCATTTCATTTTATTTTACCAAATTATGCTTATCCCTGAAAAAGTTGTTCTTTACGCTCTGTCCCCTTTAAATTGAGATTTTCCTATTTTAGAGGTGGACATAAAGGATGCCATGGAGAAGCATGAGAAACAATGAAATGAAATAAAATCACAAATCCAAACAGCAAAGTGTGCTATTGTGAAAGTTGTTGATGACAGAGAATGAAAATGGGTAAGTGATTTGCAATGAAAAGCGGCGGGGGCTAGCTGTTGCTCTTTCAGCTTGAGAGAGGTTTATGACAATGACCATGGTGGCTATTGCCTATCAATTCCCCTAATATAATCCAATCTCATGGATTATGTATGCTCAATGGCTCACATTCTAATAATTAAATATTTCTCATTCATGTATCATCTATTTTTTTACCCTTCAATGGCTAATGTTTGGCACATCACACAGTTTTATTGACTTTGAATATTAGACTCCAACATTCTCTTTGCCGATTCAACAACTAATAGTCGAGGATGAAATGCAATTTTCAACATTAGGTATGTGTGTTCACAAAATGAACTTTAAGAATCGGCTTAGAAAAAGTCCAAATTACTAATAGTAAATATAAAAGTAGATTTCTTGAATAATGCACATTTGTTCAATAGCCAAATTTATCGAGAGAAGAGAAATTCATTTGGATTCGTGGATATTATTTGTATATATATATATATATGGAAATGTAATAACTCAACGGCAATATTGTGATTTATAAAATTGGGAATGAGCTAACTTAAAAATAAATTAAAGCTCATGATTGCAAATAAACTATAATGGGATGTGAACCACTAAATTTGTTTTTTTTTTATTTTTAAAAGTTATGGCTTCTCATTCATAAGTAATTCATGGATACAATTGGTAATTAACTCAAAGAATCAGCTACCAGCATGAAATCGTAATACTAACGTGTGAACTACATAATTTGCTTACCGTTTGCAAAACTCGTCCTAAACTATTAGTTGCTAAAGTACATGATTATTTTTTTATTTTTACAAATCATAGATATTATCTGAGAAGTTTTCTTTACAAGAATTTAACATAATTATCCAGTTAAGATTTAAACTTAAGACAACTCGTGTGTATATATATATATATATATATATATATAACTCATAAGACTACTCGATTGCTCCTTTTCAACAAACTTAAATCATTTAATTTAATTAATTTATTCTTAATTAGCTACCTCGCATATAGATTTTAACTCTTGGTGATGACAGATTTGGGAGTACCTGAAAAAGACAAGCACAAGTGAAACAGTGTAAATATAGAATGAAGTAAAATAAAAGATATAAAATGATATTTGTTTTAAAAAATTGTTTGACTTAGCGTCAGAAAGGGAAACTTTCAGCAATCAACTTGAGACACTTATCTTCATATTTAGACTTCCAACTCTGGTATTTGATTTATTGCCCTTTAAAAATGGAACAACTATATGATTTTTTCAACAATAAAAATGGAACAACTATATATATTTAACTTGTTTCTTTTGATTTTAGAGTGTACTTAATATTTATGAAACGCGTATATATAAAAAAAGATTTAAAAAATTAAGTAGAATACAGGAAAAAAGTATACGATATTATATATAGTGTCAATTTTTATTTTCTTATATTATAAAACTTTTCAAATTATTTGATAGCTAATTTATGTTCATGGTTGATAATTTTTGGAGATTTTGGCTTCTAAACATAAAATCGATGGTGAGAGAATTCAATAGTGTGGGAGCCGTGATAGTGGAGATAATTTGACTAATAAAAATGGATAAGCTGCTAAAAAGTTTTTATTATCGAAGTACCTTCAAGTTCAACGTATTAATCAATTGCATTTTAATTTTAAGAAGAAAAAAAATATCTCTTGTGAGGTTCGAGCAGATCGTCATTCACTATTTAATTTACATGAGTTTTACCAAGAGCAAATCATATTTTAGTGCTGCAAGGAAAGCAAACCTTGACTTGCATTTGCTTGCAATGAAAAAGGTTTGTAATGTAAAAAATAATTAAGCATCAATCCATATAGACATAATGGTTGAAGTGGAGAGCATTAGGATGCAAACCAAATTGATTTGGGTAGAGAACCAAAAAGGTCCACGATCTAATAAGAGATCTCGCACTAAGCTTAATTATTATTATTATTTTCTAAAAAAAAAAACTTGAATGACAGCAATGGTTGAAGTCTGAAATTCTCTCAAGTGGAACCATTTTTAATTGTATATAATAATATTAAATGTAAGTCAAGTTTCAGGATCCAAAGCTAGATTATTATAATTATTAACATTCCTTTCACCAAGCAGCTCTTAGCCCATAGTGTTTCTTCTAGAGAAGTTAAAAAAATAAAATCCAATTGCTATTGTGCTCCCAAATAAACATAGTTTTTCTTTAAATACCCAATTAAACATAATTTGAATGCGCAACTTGCCTTTTTTAAACATATAATATCTGGCATTTACATTAAATAGTCACGGAAAGTCATGTGTAAGGATTGCGATATCATTATCAAAATGAATTATGAATTATGAACTACCACTCCACCAATTAGCCAAATATGTAAAAGTTTAGATTCGTTTCAGTGAAGCCAATAATAAGGGTACATAACCAACTGCCCGATTTAATTTTATTACTATATTTACTTATAGTATACCTTAAGAATATAATTAAAAACAAATAAAATATTTTTAAAAAAAAATTGCGCTACAATCTATTAATAATACTAAAATTATATTAACTTATATATATTTTTAACTTCTCAATCAATATACAGAAAGACACTGTTAATTTACCTTGTATATATTATATATCAAGAAATAATTTGTGCAGCTGTTTTTTTTTTTTTTTCTCATGTCGATGGTGTTTGTGCAACTGTTAATAAAAAGACAAAAGTGCGAAAGGGTAGGTGGGTCATGCAGATGGATTGTGGAGAAGGTGGCATAGAAAGGTCTTGCCACTTGCAAATAATGAATGATGATGGCATTGAGTTCTGTGTGTGTTACGAACAGTAGCAAATTTATTAATGTTACATAAATTCCAATTTATGTATAAATTTCAATGAATTTTTATATTTATATTTTTAAATATTATATAACAACGTGTTGTTTTGATAGAAATATAGAAAATGTTAATATAATTGTTTCTGAAATCCCTTTCTCCAAATATTTTCCTTTTACTAAATTAACAGTTGATATCTCCACTGTTTATTGAATAACAATATATTTTTTTTAAGAAAATGCAATGCAAAACTTATTATTCTCAGAGAATAGTTTGTTGCTTGTAACATACGTGGGATAATTTGGCACCCTACATTCTTAAAAATATTTGGGATTGGTGTTAGGAAGCAATCACATACCTAAAACTATTTATCTATTTGATTTGTCTCGTAATAAGACACGGTGATTTTGATCAGTTGACAAGTGTCCGAATTTTTAAGTTCCATGTGTTCCACCAACAGGCGAATTGGTATATTTTGGGAAGATTACCACCAGCCAAATCAGACTTCCTTGTAAGTTGCGGATTTATTCAAGGAACTAAGTAATCTATACCGATTCTACCACAAACAATAGTAAATGCTTTATAAATAATCTTTATTGATCACACTTGATGTTGATGATGGTTTTGAAAACTATATTCATAGCAAAAGTAAGAAAAATCCTAATTAATGTTCATAAGATAAGATATTGGTTGAAAATTAAAAGAATAATTTTTTTTATTGGGATACCTAAAATTGAATTTCATTTTCATAACTTTTTTTTATGTTATCTTATATTTTATATGATAAATATTTTTTAAAAATTTAACTAATATTCTAAGAACACTAATTAATAAAACCAAAAAATAAACAGGTGGTAATCAACAACCGGAAATTTACATTTTTTTTGGGTATAGATCAAAGCAGAACTTTGAATCATTACTTGTTCTCTCTTTATGAGTTTCAAGATAAATGAATTTTGATAGTATGAAGCAAACATAACGTATCCATGTCTTAACGCGTGTTTGAAAATTTATAGAAAAATAAAAAATTAAGTTTGAGACGTGAAAGTTAGAATTACTAACATTTTACCCTGTGTTTTATTCTGTACTAAAATTATATATCGTGAATTCAAAACGCGGGAGATCGGAAGCTAATATATAGGGCATGTTTGTGTATATGCTGTCGTTGATACGTTCTAACGTACCATTTTGTGAGAAATAAGAATTTATTATTTTTTACTTGAACAGTGGTTTGAGGGATCTAAAAGGAAAAAACAAAATGCTGATAACTTCTTGAGTGTGACTATCAGATGTGAAAACTCACTTATGATATGCACTACTATGATTTCAAACATGCATTTACAACAAGTTTGTTACGCCGTTTAGGCAAGTTAACGTGCATTCACTTGAAACATTTTCATATTATTTTTTATCATTTGTTTATTTTGATGTGACTGTGCTTATTTATGTGCATCCAGACACGCATTTAGTAAACGTGAAAAATCACATATTGGATGTGAAATTAATTAAATTAGTATATTGAAAAGAATAAAATTAAACTGATATGATGAAGTTTAAAGTTGGATCAATAAGAAAGTTCAAAAGCGAACACTTACTCAGTATGTCAATTAGTTGAGGTTTCATCTAATAATGAATAAAAACCTTCTTATAAAAAAGAGACGATGGAATTACTTTATAAGCTCTGGTAGAACCTGAACATATATACTATCTGCTGGACCTTAATTAGGTAGTGACTATGGATTAAACATAAGAATTGTTAAACCATAAGCCTACTACCGTGAAGAATGATCATTGGCTAATAAAGTTTCCAGGTTTGAAGCATCCCGTGAGTGAGACTATTCATGTGTCTGTAACTCTATCATTAATTAAATTTGTTTATCTCATTTTTTTTCTTATCTGTTTGGGACAGTATAAACTTTTGTACAATTTTATCATATACAAAATAATCTCTCTTTGGTTAAGAGGTGTTTGTTTCAAGTTATTTTCTTTCATTCCAAAAAAAAATGTTACTTCTAAAAATATATGATGATGAAGAAGAATGCATTCCCGAGTATTTTAAAATATATTTTTTTGGTTAATGTAGCTACTAGACTTTGGAAGTTACACCATTATGCAAGTAATGCATATACAAATAGGTAATGGGAATGTTTTTTTACATATAAGAATTGAAATCAAAATATCATAAAGTTTATGATACTTTCTTGATATATTATTTAACCAATTGAATTAAAATTTCTTGATAACATATAATAAATATTAGGTGTCAACGATGGATCAAGATATTTTTCATTTATTTCATTACTAAATTCTTGAAGAAATAAATGAAATGAACATGTTACACACTTAACTACGATTATAATTTATTTTCAAAATTATAGGAATAAAAGAAAGGTTTAAATATATTTTTTCTTGTAATTTAATATTTTTTTGCTTTAGTCCTCTAGATTATGTTTGCTTAATTTTTTATTCTTAAAGTGCTTTACATATTTTATTTACTGTTTAAAGTTTTATTTATAATATTTTAAGAATGAAAAATAAAATAAATATATTTTTATAATGATTAAAAGAGATTTTTTTTCAAAAATAAAAAACATTAAATTACATAAACGGATAAAATATTTAAACCAGAAGAAATGGAGAGGATATTTTTCTGTTGAGAATATGTTAAAAATTTCACCATAAGCGGAAACCTAACCTTTTCACCCTCTGTTCACAGAAATAAAAAAGCATATAGATACGATAATATATTTTTTCGAAGAATCAAATATACATAAAATATATATGTTTTGTATAATTTTCTAACAAACATGAAAATAATTGTTTTCAATTAATATTTCCACATGCACTTTCCAGAAATAAAAGAAAATCATTTGAAACAAACGCCGTTATTGTTTCTTCTATAGGATGCAGGTACAAAAGTCCTACAGGAGTATTCCAATGTGAAACATTTTCCGGGAAATAAAAGACAATCACTTAAAGCAAAAGCCCGTTATTGTTTATTCAATAGGATGCATGCACAAAGTTCCTACAGTTAATATTACAATGTGAAATCTCATCATGACACGCGGTTTTGGATATAATATCAAAACAAAACTATCCTTCTAATAATCGATTCAGACCCTTTATCTTTTCTCATTATGAAAAACGAGTACAAGTCTATTTCTCTTATGAAATATTCAGAAAGCGTTAAAAATATTGTTAAATAAAAGAAGGAAAATATTAAGAATAAATTTTAAGGTGTTTGTTAAAAAATTAAAACTGATAAAATTTTATAAAAATATTATTAATTAGTGAGATCCTTAACAAAAATAAAAAGTTTTGGGGTCTAATATTTGATTGGGACGTGAGAAAGAATCAAGTGCAAGATGTCATATCCCAAACCCCGCTTCATCAAGGAATTGATTGTAACTTAGAAGGATGAATTATGAGACTTTGTGCTTTGTAAAGTAAGAAAATTCTTCGAAACAATGTTCTCGCAGATTGCAAAAGTCAATTGTTATTTTTCTTCTCACATAACTTAATCAGATTACTTTATTTAGTTCTTGACGGGAAACACCTAGATAGAAAAACAAACAATACAACCATTTATTTATGTACATTCAGCTAATAGTATTTTGCAAGCTTTTTATGGTTTTTTTTTTATAGAAGTTATTAGATAGAATTTAATTTTAATACACTTTCGAACTAAAGAGCTTTACTTTATAAACACATAATAATAACACTTTAAGGATTATTTTTAAAATAAAAAATTTAATAAAATTAATAAAATCAATTATTTTTATTGGTATGTGATTTTAGTGAGAGTATCAAATAATAAGTACTACTCGACAATAAAAAAAAATCCTCATATTTACAAGGCAACTTTACATAAATCAATAAAACCATCATTAATATATAATAAACAACAACTAAAGTGTGCCTTCCAACCCAAGCATCATCAAACACATTCCAAATGTGAACATTCAATTCAATATGTAATTACAAAAAAAAAAGTCAATGGAGTAATGGGCTACATTTAAATCCACATTAGTCAAATTACCTAAATATTCAAGCTGTGCAGTGATGGCAGCATTACTAATATCGAACCACCCCACCAACATATTAAATTAAGATTAGCCAACCTTTCCTTCTCTCTCTACAATTCGCTTTTTTTCATTTCAATTAAAACAAAAGGCCGAAATTCTTGACAATATTTTTTTATTTTTCATTTTTTCCAAATAAATATATTACTCCAATCTCTCTCTTTCTCGGGAAACCTCAAGTTGACAAATTATCAACCCAAATCAATGAAAGAGAGCCACGTGTCTAGTCAACCTTTATATCTTCGACACCTCCGCTTGATCCAACGGCGCCCGTGGCACTCTTTCCAAGATCCTAAAAAAAAACAATTTTCCCCCGTGTTGACTTTTGATTCTTAATTAACCCGAATTTATGACCCTCATTTAAATTTCACCCTCTTTATTTTTTTTTCTCCCACAACAGAACAAACAACACACGACAACGCTCTCGCCATCAGAATCATCATTCATCGCTCCCATCCGTGACCCTCCCACGCGAATCTCATCCACTTGCCTCCGCGCGTGCGATCCACGCCCGCCACAAAACGTACCCGAACATTGAACAAGATATCAAAACCGGACATAAACCTTTGAGTTTTACTTTATCTTCAACATAGTCAACGCCCCACTCCAAAAAAAAATAAAATCACCCTCCCCCATTTTTGTTTATAAAAAATACCAAGCAAAAAAGCAAGTGCGTTCTCTTATTTTCAAAAAAAAAAAAACTTTTCTCCAAAGTCAACGCCTTCTCTCTCTCTAACTCCCTTCTTCTTATCTCAACTTCAACTTCTCTTTCTTCACATATCTGCTTCTCTCTCTCTCTTTTTTGCTCTCTCTAGTTCTTCATTTTCTCCACCAAGCCATTATGAACATCAATAACGTGTTATAGCAATAGCTATATTGAAAGTAAGAGAAACTAACCTCCAAGCTTGTCATATTTTTTATTCTTTTTTTTTTTTTGGTGGTGGTTTTTTGTGTTCCGATGGGAAACGGCATAGGGAAGCTAACGGTGTGCTTCACCGGAAACGGAGGAGGGGGTCGTCGAAAGCAGGATATATCTATTTTAATAACGGAGCCGTTAGACGAGGGTTTGGGTCACTCTTTCTGCTATGTTAGACCCGACCCGACCCGGATTTCTTCGTCGAAGGTCCACTCGGAGGAAACGACGACGTTCAGAACAATCTCGGGCGCGTCGGTGAGCGCAAACACGTCGACGCCGTTATCGACGGCGTTTGTGGATTTGTACTCGTACGGTTGCATCGACAGAGCCGCGGCGTTTGAGAGTTCAACGTCGTTCGCGGCGTTACCACTTCAGCCGATTCCGAGGACCCTCGTGAACTCGGGCCCGTTCTCGGGGAACCTGAACGGCGGTGGGTTTCCCGGCTCGGGCCCACTGGAGAGAGGGTTCATGTCGGGCCCAATCGAGCGCGGGTTCATGTCCGGGCCCATCGATCGCGGGCTTTTTTCGGGCCCGATTGAGAGGGAAGGGAACGGAATCGGAAACGGATCGGATCATTTTCAGAGAAGCTTCTCGCACGGAGGGTTGGGTTTGGGGTTGGGTATGAGAGTGGGAACGAGGAAGGGTAAGTGGATTCGCGTTTTGCAGAGGGCTATTTCCAAGACTCTGTCTCGGGGGCACAATTCAATTGTGGCTCCGATCAAGGGCGTGGTGGTGAAGGAGCCGGAGTGGATGGTGGCAGCGGCGGCGGCAGCGGCGGAGAAGCATAACGAGAATCTGAGCGTGAATTTGAGTAGCGAGGGGAGTTTGGAGGACTATGATTCGATGGAGAGTCAGAATCTTCAATGGGCGCAGGGGAAAGCAGGGGAGGATCGTGTTCATGTTGTGGTGTCTGAGGAACACGGTTGGGTTTTCGTGGGGATCTATGATGGTTTCAGTGGACCTGATGCACCTGATTACCTTCTCTCCAATCTCTACACCGCGGTGCATAAGGAGCTTAAAGGGTTGTTGTGGGATGACGGGTCTGCACCGGAAAATTCAACGATAAAAGAGGACATGTTGCGAGATGTTACTGCAGATGTTACGGTTACTGATGAAGATGATGCTTGTTCTCACTGTGTTGAGCAAGATAATAATGATAATAATAGAAAGAGCAGTAATAAGAGAGGTAGGAATTCGAGGAATAAGTTCAAGGGTGCTGCGAAGAAATGGGAGGAGAATCAACGGAGGTGGAAGTGTGAGTGGGATAGGGAAAGATTGGAGCTTGATCGGAGATTGAAGGAGCAACTGAATTTAAGTCGATCTGGGTCGGGTGGAGCAGCGAGTTCAATTAATCATTCAGATGTTTTGGAGGCTCTTTCTCGGGCTTTAAAGAAGACTGAGGAGTCTTATCTCGATGTGGCGGATAAGATGGTGATGGAGAATCCTGAATTGGCTTTGATGGGTTCGTGTGTTCTTGTGATGTTGATGAAGGGGGAGGATGTTTATGTGATGAATGTAGGGGATAGTCGAGCTGTGCTGGCTCAGAAGGCTGAGCCTGATTACTGGCTTGGCAAGATCAGGCAGGACTTGGAGAGGATCAATGAGGAGACGATGAATGATCTTGAGTCTTGGGATGTTGATACGTCCAACTTGGTACCGAGTTTGAGCGCGATTCAGCTTACCAAGGATCATAGTACTAGTGTTGAGGAAGTAAGTTGTTTGTCTCAGTTTGATTGCTGTTTTCAGCAGGTTTTTGTTTTGCTACATGTCTTGATTGAGAAATGTTTGGTTTCTGTTTCAGGAAATCCAGAGAATTAAAAAAGAGCACCCGGATGATCCTTTTGCTGTTGTAAATGACCGTGTGAAGGGTTCTCTCAAAGTTACTCGAGCATTTGGTGCCGGATTTCTCAAACAGGTTGGTATCTAGATATATTCAAATCTATTCATTTTACTTTACAGTTGTGTTATACCTTTAATATGAATGGCAAGGGCACAAGGGATACAACAAAGAGAGATAGTTGAACGGTTTACATTGGCTATAACAGGATACATTCCTCTTCCACATTTTTTTTGTTGTCACAGAAGGTTTCTTAAATCCAATAACCAGCCTAATCCTTGGAAGTTAAGGATGTAGAAAAAATTGTTACTGCTACTAATAGTTGTGATACTCATGTTGGATTTCATTCTTTTAGAAAATTAATGTCACATTAGTAATGTATTTCCTCTTAACCTAAATTGGAATATTGAGTTATGAATTTTCAGTGCATCTTTAGAAATCTGGCACATCAAAATTCTGAGCAGCATTTACTAGCTCTAAATGGATACTGTTCTGCATTTTCTTATTGCTGTTGGTTATCTTATGCAGCCAAAGTGGAACAACGCACTTCTGGAGATGTTTAGAATAGACTACGTAGGAAACTCTCCTTACATAAGCTGCCTACCATATCTAAAACACCACAGATTAGGCCCAAAGGACAAATTTTTGATTCTATGCTCTGATGGGCTCTATCAGTACTTGTCAAACGAAGAGGCAGTGGCTGAAGTCGAGCTTTTCATCACATTGCAACCCGAGGGAGACCCGGCTCAGCATTTGGTTGAAGAAGTGTTGTTTCGTGCTGCAAAGAAAGCTGGTACTGATAATTACAACCAACATTTTCATTCAAAAGATCTCACAATCGCATAATGGATCATTGGTTTTACTTTTTACTGATGTTTTTGCCATGTTAATCTTCAGGTTTGGACTTTCACGAGTTGCTCGAAATTCCACAGGGTGATAGGCGCCGTTACCATGATGATGTTTCCATCATTGTTATTTCTTTGGAGGGAAGGATATGGAGATTCTGTGTATAAATAAGTATACTGAAAATCATATATATTACTATCATATATATAAAAAAAAAGGAAAAAAGGAAAAAAGGAAGAGGATATGAGATATATATAGTGCCGAAGAAGGGTGAGGCATCCTTTTTGCCGTTTTCCCCCTCCCTACTCACCTTTTGTAAAACACCAACTAAGAAGCTCTGGGAGAGTGCTTTGTTGTGCAATTTAAGTGGGTGGTGAGGATTGTAAAGTTGTAAAAGCTGGATTTTGTTGATAATAACTCACATAAAAATTGTAATTTTTGTAATAAAAGTCATTCCTTAAAAATCTTTTGGTCGTGCAGAAAACACTAGTCATCTGTGCATGATGCATCAGCATCTTTTTTCCATTCAAAATAATTTTAAAAAATGCAACATATTCCAAATGCCTACAATAAGGCTCAAGGTTCATGCAGTTTATAGTCTACCTTTTCAATTTGATGTGGATCAAACACTATTTGCAATATGGCTTTTTATTTATTTATTTTGTGTTACGCTATATTCCTCTTACGTGTGTCCAATTTAAACCATTTGATGCTTATGTTCTGTTATTGCCAATTTCTTATACGAAGCAAACGTGTGGTGGAATTTCGTATCAGGCACGCTGTTTATCGCAATCAACTTTGAATTTAAGTTTTTGACCTTAATAATTCTATTTTTTTCACAGCTTTTAGGGGTTGAGTCGTTCACGACACTTACAAATAGCGACGATTTTCATATGAAATGGTTCAATGAACATGAATTGAAAGGAAGCAATCTCGACCAATTTAAGCACCAGTCCATTTTATGCAATTAACACCATTCGTGTCCTGAGTGCATTAAAAAACCGACCAAAGACATCGTTTCGCCCCTGCAATTAAAGGAATAAATATTAAATTTCTAAGGGCATAAATAAAAAGGTTGAATGCCAAGTTTCTAAGGGCATTTATTGAAAGATTTCAAGTTAGAAAAATTTATTAAAATATATTTTTATTATATTAAGAATATAAAAATAAAAAGTTAAAAACTTCTATAATTTTCTAGCAAAAACAGAGATGAAGTCTCTGTCGACTGTCGGTTTATGAACAATTTATGTCAGCACAGCTGTTTAATTGTAAGAGAGATAAAGTCTCTGTAGGTTTATGAACAATTTGTCTCATTAACGCAGCTTTTTAATTGCAATTTAGAGAGGCTAATTTTTTAAAGCATTGATTCATCGCTCTCTCTTTTTAAAATGTACATATTTATTTTTTAAAAATTACATGAACTCTTTTGTAATAGATTTGATTAAAAAGCCACAAGACCTGTTCAACATTAAATTCTCACAGTTTTATAATAATATTATTTAGTTTAGTTAGTTTAAATTCAAATTCAAATTTTAAAATTGAGATGTTATATGCAATTAATAGATATAAATTAAATGTATCTTGATTTGAATATTTTATTTCTATTGTTTTCTTAATTTGATTTATATGATAAAATAAGTTATTATTATTAATAATGAATAAATCTCTCATAATACCCTTTATAAAAAAAACTTTTATAAGTTATAATACTCCATCTAGGTTCAAATATAATATAAGTAAAAAATTATTTTATACAATGGACATAAATATAAATAAATTTAATTAATTTTATCTTATTCATTTAATCATAATTCTATTTTTAATTTTTTTATTCATAATATCAAATTCCATTAATGTTGATATTTTAGAAATTTTACTAAAATTAAATTATGAATTTATATATATATATATATATATATATATATAAAAGTTAATTTTAAATATATATGAGTTTACATGGTCTACTTTTTTAGTAGACCGGATTTTATAATTGAATATCATATCTCTATATTTTATTTTATTTTATTTTATTTTTAAATATTACTTAAATTTAAAAATATCAGTGCAATGCACAGAAAAGTTATTAATATATTCACCAATTCCAATAATTAAGTTATGACCTAGGATTATATAAAAAAAAAGTTATGCCCTTGGGATTGGAATTAAATTGCGGGTTGCTCCTAGTCAAAAAGCAATTGAAGTGATAATAAAACTTTTGTAATTTTGTCTCGTGGTTAAGGAATTTAAGGCCACGTCGAGTGGAGAGGGTCGAGGGGTAAGTAAGTATTTTGCATTTTTAAAGTGATTTAACCTTATAAATTATGACTAAAACATATTGAAAATATAATAATCCTCTTAGGATTTTTTTGTCATTTATTTTTTCTGATAGTACTAGTAAACGTTCGACTGTGTTTTATTAAATATAAATATTATCTATTTATATTCTTACTAAATAGATTCGTAAATTAAAATACAATCCATAAATACTAACTTCCTTTTTATATATAAACTAAAATAAAATAACTTTAGGGACACATTCAGCAAAAAGAAAAATTACTTTAGGGACAAAAGTAGTACTACTCTAAACTTAAATATAAGCAAAAGAAGAAAAAATCTTAGAGTATTTTCAATTTAACTGTGTTTATATAAACAATTTAATTTTTGTCAACTTTAACTTAATTAATTTTTTCTTCAATAAATATTTTTATTAAAAAATTGTTTAACTTATAAATATTTCATTTCTCTCTCTTATATTTAATATAGAATTAAGTAATTCACAATAATAATTGTTCATATAATCAATTCTTTCAAATTTTAACTAATTGAAAATCACATATGACATATTAAAATAATATTTTTTATTAAACAAATTTGATTGCATATGCTCTCAGCATCAAAAAAATATAAATTAGCATAAAAAGTTGCAGATGCTCTTATATGCATTAAGCTTAAGTATAACTAAGAAATGAGATGAATGAATTTATCTCATTTTTCTTCCATCAATCTAAACAAACAAGTGAGAAGAAAAGTTTATTTTTTTATTTTCTTTTATTTAACTTTAAAAAAAATAAAAATTTACTAATGTTCTGTTGTTTTTTTTTCCTCTTTTCATTTTCTTCCTACTCATTTTCTTTCCCATCCACACAAACTTAAACCAAATTTGTAACTACTAACAACCATTTAACTTAGAATAAAATGCACAGCAACAGGCATAGAGGGGCATCCATCAGATGCATCAAATGAATATCTGTCACTTTATAAGTATCATCAAATTCGAAGTCAGTAGTGATTCATATTCAGTCATGCTCTCCTCTTAGTGCTCTTTTGATTAATAACCAATCACAACTAATTCCTGCACAGATGGAGGAAGCAATCCATCTACATTAAATGTAGCAGTTGCTCATTCTCTCTTCCCAAGCGTAGAAGAAAGTCATTAATTCAATAAAGCTCTTTTCCCATTTGTTTTTTATCCAATAAAGTGCCACATGTAACCAAAAAGAGAAAATACTATAATCAAATTAGGGACTTAGGGTACTATAAAGTTCCACGTCATGTAGGTTTTGCGAGGCCGAGTAGAGACCATTATTCTCCAGCCCAAAACATTCACACCCGTAAAGTAGTTTGGGCTGATATTTTAATTCATCAACCTTAGGGCTATGTCTGGCTTACTTTCTCCTTCTCAATAATAGTATATGTCTATTCAAGTGTTTTAATTTATTTTAAAATATTTATCACTTAAAAAAAAATTAAAAATCATTAATCATATTTTTCTTATAATGTTTGGATTTATTGACATTTCACCTAAATACTTAGATGAATTCACAATTAAATTATAATTCTTTTTACAAAGTTTTTTTTTGAAAAAAAGTCATTTTGACAGCAATTTAGGCAATTATTTTTATTTCCAAAAAAAGTACATTACGTTTAATAATAGATAATATAAGACGGATGGAATACAATAACCAATTGCATAGTATTATAATGTAATTACGTAAGGCTCCACCAATTGGCGCTTAGTGCAAAGTGCAGATTATCTATCTCCTGACATTTGCTTAACTATATTTGTTTTTTTTTTTTTTGTGGATTCACAAGAAATTTCTCTATTTTGTTCCAAAACTAAAGATAATTTATAATGCTAGTCAATTCAACAACCTAAAAAATTCGTAGAAGATAGTCTTTGGGCTATAAAGTTAAGAGGAACGTGTCATACAATGCTGCTGCCACTAAGGAAATCATTGCTCAATCAATTTCGACGAAATTTCCAATGGCCTGATGGAAGCTCATAAAATACATTTGATTGACTGTGACTTCCACACTTCAACTGCTATGTCCAAAATACTCAATTCTCATCAAGTATGGTTGGACATAACTTTGGTTCAATCCCTTTACACAATAAAGTATGCTACAATATTGATGGAGGGTGTATTTGATAGATTGGGATGAAAAGGAAAGAAAGTGTGAAAAATGAAAATGAATGAAAAGAGAAAAAAAGATAAAGTATAAAAAAAAGAAAACGAAAGAGAGTGTAAAATAAAGTAATTTGATAGATATGAAACAAAGTATAAATGGGATAAAAAAATTTGAGTTAAAATAACTTGGTAAGTGAACAAAAAAAAAAGTTGAATAAGAAAGGATAATCAATTATGCATAATCAAGTAGGCATGTGTTGAAGTTGTGAGAAACTCACTTCCCTATCTCCCTTCTCCTCTTTTCTTTCTCCTTTGCCACTCTTCTCTCTCTTCTACAACAATTCATAAGGTCTCTTCTCTTTCTACTTTCACCTCATTTTATCTCATTTTTTGGTGAAAGTTTTACCCTCCAGATCCTTTTTTTTTTCTTTCAAAAATTGTCGTTCCAATTAACCCCTAACAAACACCCATATTGCAACATTCATTCTTAAATCACATCAATTCAATTGCATCAAACATTCACCCCTTTAAACCAAACACTCCCATTGACTGTTTGATAAAGTAGAATGAAAGTTTTGAATTAAAATGCAAGCATGAATTACAATTATAATTTTTTCATATTATAGAATGTGGACATGGTAATATGGTATTGGTGGTCCCTAATGTCATGCATGATTTTGACATACCAGTTTGGCTAACCTTCACCCACGTACTTACTGTCTCATGCCTAACCCTTCTGGAAGGAGGGAAAACTTGAACTCTGACTTATTCACAATAATCAAATTTAAAATTCAAACACCACCACCCGTCCCAAGTGATGACCCTCAAGATCTTGACTTATTCGCATACGCGTCTGCAATTTCAAATACTGGGGAAAAAAATAAAAATAAAACTAAACTAATTGCAACTTGACTATGCGTCATGTGCAAATCAAAATTCTCTATGCCAAAGTCCAAGCGTAAAAGTCACTCACTTTGCTTTCATAAATCACCGTACGGTTTAAATTGTATAGTATTTTTTCCCCACTCACAGACTATCAATGTTGCCACAGTGTCACGTCATTTGGTAATTAATGTGTTGATTTTTGTTACTATTTTAAAGGATTAGTTGTAACTTGTGACCTCAGCTTGCTTTACTTATTATCACAATCCAAACCAAAACCACTCTCTTCTCATTTTTTTTCTCTGTTGCATCCCAAATGGAATAAGTTCAGACATGTCCATAGCGTTGAACAAAACTAACAGCAGCAAAATGAGCACACCCTTGTTCCATGAATTCAAAAAGCAAGCTTCTTTCTTCTTCAAGGAGAAAATTAAGACTGCTAGATTAGCTCTAACAGATGTCACCCCTGCAGAACTGTAAGTCTAACTCTTTTATGGCATCATCATGAGATTTTGATTTGTTATTTTGTTGATCAGTGATCACCCTTCAATTTTGTTTCATAACCAAAACTAGTTCTTGGATTTCTAATATATATTTTATATTTTATTTTCCCTATGTATGGATGTGTTTTTCTATTTACAGGATGACAGAAGAGGCAACAAGTGGAAATCCATGGGCCCCAGATGCCAGAACTCTCAGATCAATTTCAAGGGATGCTTTTGAGCTAGACGATTATTGGAGGATTGTGGAGATTCTGCATAAAAGGTATTTCCAGGTCCCTTTGTTTTCCTTACCACGTTTCCCACTTTTGTGTCAATCAATCAATCATGTGTAGAATATAGATCAACCAATCAGGGATGAATGACATGTACAATTCTAAAACAGGTTTCTTAAATTTGAAAAGAAGAATTGGAGGATCTCTTACAATTCCCTGATCGTGCTTGAGCACTTGTTGACTCATGGACCAGAGAGTGTTGCGGAGGAATTTAAGAGTGACAAAGATGTCATTAGCCAAATGAAAGGTTTTCAGTATATTGATGACACTGGGTATGTTCTTATTTTTGCATCTCCTGCCTAAAAATCTATGGTTATTAATTTTCTCCTTCTTGACAAGACAATGGGTGCATTTTGAGTGTTTGCAGGTTTAATTGGGGCCTAACTGTGAGAAAGAAATCTGAGAGGATAATGAAACTGCTGGAAAAAGGGACTCTTCTCAAGGAAGAGAGAAAAAATGCTAGAAGGTTATCTAGAGGGATTGAAGGTTTCGGAAGTTTCTCTCATCGGTCAACTCCGGCACAAGGTGTTCTACGTGAGAAATCATTGCCAACCACACTTAAGAGATATGACTCAGACTTAAACAACCATGAAGATCAGGAAAACCATTCCTCTTGTTCAAACAATGTTGTGAATGTGGACACAGTGGCTGTCAAATCTCCTAGCCATCAAGGTGAAACTTTTAAGTCATTGGGTAGTGTGGAAGCCAAGGAATACCAGGATGATGATCTTGGCAACAATCAAATGCTTCCGAAATCTGAAACAAGTTCTAAAGAAAACATGGAGCCTAGCAAGGAGGAGTTCCATCTATGGAACTTGAATGGGGAGTCCAAAGCACTTTTGGATTGTGGTGAAGAGGATTCCAAGCTTGGAATCATCAGAACAGAAGATGATCACCCCTTCAGTTCAGCAGAAATGCATGCCACTGCCTCTTTGCTTTCGGCTTGCTAGAGACGGAAATACTAGTATACTACAAGGGTGTTGAAGCAATTTGAAGATTTAAATGAACCCACCAAGTTCAAGTTGTTAGCAAATATTGCATTTTCAATTCAGAAGAGCATAGTCTAAAGAACGTCTTATGGTACATGTATTCATATTTGATGGATATGGGCAACCATTATGTTACTGCTAGAATTTCCCCTCTATCACGGTTTGTTACTCAACAAAGAGAAATTTTGTCATTTTGGATTGTATTTCTGTATATTTAATCTGCGTAGAGATTCAACCTTCCGTGGCCACTTTAACGGCAATCACATGACCTGTTTTTAAGGCGCTCCAAGAAGTGTCTTAAAACGGGGGGGTTTAGACAATCATTGATTACTTTGGGAAAATGGCATCTTGTTTATTATGTGCTAAAAGGTTTGTTTAAGTAAGTTGTTCTAGACAATAAATAGATTAAAGCAATTTCCTAAGATTTTTCTATATCAGCAAATCATTCACTACAAGATTCAAAGTATTACAACTCATCTCCGTATAAAATTCTATTAGTTCTCAAGTTGTAATTTTGAATGTACAATAGGTCAGTCAGAACGTACAAGACTCATTCAGGATAGCATAAACAATAGAAATCAACTAATCCTCTATCATCAAACACTATGGTGATTGATTTGAGCTAGAAAGCAACAAAGAAAGGCAATGTAATCAAGCAAAAAAAATAGATATGTAGATATTTACAACATTCATAAATGAATTAATAAAACTTCAAGATTTGCAAAGCCAGCCTTGGATAGCAAGTCGAAGTGCATGATTGGGAGTGAGATTCAGGTGAGTCAATTTTAAATTAGTCATAGGAGAAGTTTCATGTCCATTTTCCAGCCATTCACTTATGGCCTTCCCTTCATAAGTAAATCCGTCTGCTGCAACTTGAGGATCATGCATTATTTCCTGAAGAATGAACCAAATAAACATGAGCCACATACATACAGTAACTGAGAAGAAAATTGGTTTCTCTTCAACTCATGCCCGTGCCCAAGTTTTTATAGCCCTCCCAAGAAATTAAGAATGCTTAGAGACAATCACTGTAGAGTTAAGCAAGTCTAGTAGCCCTGGTTAACATCATGGAACTGGTTGGTTCATCAACTATAGTATGCATTTCATTAAGTTATTGCATTAGTATTACTACTAAACCTAGTTATATAAATAACAACAAAAAGGGACAGTTACCTGAAAGATTGGACACAAGAAAAAAGATGGTACAGGTCGCTCTTCTAAAACAAGCAACTGCTTCAATTCTCTCACTAGAGAAGGTGTTAACTCTGGTCTGACTCTACTGTTCAGTTGGCAGCATTGCAATCCTAGTTCAGCCAATCGTGTTGCCATGGTGGAATTCCATTCTCCAGCTGAAGAATCCAAAATTGGATACAATTTTCCACAAGAAACTGCTCTCCGTACTTCACCCACTAATCCAACTGGAGTCCTACCAGTGAGGAGTTGCAAAATGATGATTCCAAAAGAGTATATGTCAGACTTAGGTGTCAGTACTCCAGTTCTCTGAAATTCAGGATCTGTATATGTAAAAGAACCCTTTGGCTCAGTGCTGAAGTGGAAGTTAGGAAGATAAACTGACTCCTCTTTCACCAGCCTGCTGAACCCAAATTCACATATCTTGCAACTAAGTGCAGAGTCCAGAAGGACAGTTTCAAGAGTCAGACCACCGTGGATAATAGTTTCAGGTTTTGAAGAATGCAAGAAGCAGAGAGCTGTAGCAATTTCGGCAATCCATTGTGCTCGGATGTTCCTAGTCAATGGCAGAAAACTGCTTTTTCGGAATAGATAATCTTGGAGACTTCCACTGGGCAAGTACTCATATACAAATGACCAGGCTTCAGGGCAAACACCAAGCAAAGTAACCAGATGAGGGTGTTGGAGACTACCAAGAATTTGAGCCTGATCACACAACACAAGCATAAACATTAGTTGGATCAAACAAACACACTATATGCTGGACAATCAAGTCAATAAAGAAAACAATAAAATATTTATAAAAAAAATAAGAGAAAAATTAATGGGGATGTCGCACACAAGATGCAAGCAAAATGGTTAAAATGGAAAAAGGCATCATGAGTTATTTGTGATCACAAATTATCTGCTAAGTTCAAAGGAAAGTCTTATTGTAATAATATACATCCAACTATACTTTATGGTAGTGCATGTTAGACTTTATAAGGACAACAAGAGAAAAAATGGGAATAACATAAATGAGAATGTTAAGATGGATGTGTGATCACACAATAAAGGACGAAATAAAAAAAATTATTTTGTACGAGCAGATATTGGTGAGGCATCAATTAAGAAAAAATTATAGAAAATTGGTAAAGGTGATTTGAACACGTGCAGAGAAGGTTATTTGAAGCATTGGCGGAGGAGAGCATATAGCACGATTTTTAGTCTTATAAAAAGGGGGAAAGAGAGACCCATGCAGACATTAGAGAAAAGTGTTAGGAGGGATCTCATGTTGAATAATCTCTGAGAATTTGGTTTTTAATCGAGTCCAATGATGTGTGATCCATATAGTTAACCTTGCGTTGCATAGTGGGATAAGTCTTTTGTTGTTGTTGCATGACCCAATTATTAGAAAAGCCTGATCTTCTTCATAAAGGTATTTAACATGGTAATAAGAGAAAATTACTGAGAAAAAAGTATAAATAGATCTTGAAGAAAATTTATGGTTATGTAAATTGCTTCAAGAGAAATCAAGAGAATCCACCTGACTAGATGGTATTTAATCTAGAAAAATCAAGAGAATCCAAAGTTATGTCAAGGATATACATTTCATAGAATTAGACTTGGATTTTCTAAAGTGTTTATATGACAAGCTAACATGGGACCTAACTTGATTACCTTCAAAGGATTGTTTAGGAGATTAAATGTGGTTGTCCCGGCTGTGAAATCAATTAAAAATTCAAAAGCCTCTAAATTATGTTTCTGCCACTGGTCCTCTCAAGCTCTAAAGAATTTAAGATAAACTATTTCAAAAGCAGAAAGGCTGTTATGGGAGAACTGACCTCTTGATGAAACTCTGATGATCCTTGCATGTTGTGTGGATGGAGCTTCCTTATAGCAACTGTTCTACCCAACATTTCCCCCTTATAAATAGAACCATATCCACCCTCCATAACTTTGAAACTCTCAGAAAAATTGCATGTGGCATTTTGAAGATCTGATAATGAAAATTCGGCAAGCTCAGGGAATTCTTCAGCAAACCCAATGACTCCATTGCAGTGATCTGCTCCAACTTGTCCGCAACTTTTCCACCGCTCAAGCCAGTGTAGGGCTTCCATTTTCTGCTGCCTGATTTGCTGCTTTTCATGCCACAGGTTTGAGATGGATGCTTGAATTAGTGATAGTTCATTTTCAGCTTCATCTCGCTTATGGTTGGTTTCATGTGCACAATTGCCTAGAAGGGAAATACTTCTCACAGTCCTTTCCAACTCCCTAGCAATTTCTTCTTTCTCATCCAAGAACATCTGTTGCTCCTGTATTGTAGCTCTTAGTGCATCCTCAGCCTCTTTTCTGAGCTTTACTTCATGTGCATGGGCAGACTCAAAAAAGTTGACCTGAAGAAAGTACATGTTACTTGTGTTGGAACAGAAGTCTTGAGAAAAAACAGCAAAAGACTACATTAAATATAATCACTAGTCATTAATTTTGAGATATGCTGTGAAATCACATAGCTTTGTGTCCATGAAATTTCTTAACAATAAATTTGGATACTTTAATTTATAGTAATTTGGGAAATTCAGTTCGTGTTGTTGCTTCCCAGTCTGTTCTAAGATTTTGACAAGAAAACATTTAAGTTTCAGAAAAATTATTTACAGAATCCAACTATTTTGCAGATGGCTTCTCTCTTGAATCTTCATGGAATACTTTATCGATGTTTCTTAGATATGTTAGAAAAGAAAGTATACTTGACCCCTCATGGCAAGCAAGAATTTCTTTGGCTTCTTTCCTTACAATAAGAACAAGGTGAATAAGCTTCTGTGCTATCAAAAGTCCAATTACATTAGGTTATGCATACCTTACTAATGGCTTCAATGGCTTTGACTTCCAACCTTTTGCTCTTCAACAGCTCTGCTAGGGCCTTGTCTGTTGCAGCCTTAGCTTCTCTCTTGGTTTCAATAAGTTGACTATCAATTGTTTCTTCCTCAAACTCTGAATGAGTATCTAAATACCAACCGGCCGAATGTTGGGGAGAACAATGACTATTACAACTGGATGATTTGGATGAAAAAGTAGCTTCTGCTTCAATGATTTCACTCTGAACCATACTTCTTGTAGTCTTTGTAGAATTTAATTGAAGACATTCTGAATGTAACAATTCTTTCGTACCATCATGAAAAGATCTGCAACTCAAACTCTCTGCAGTTGTAGTCTCAGGTTGGGCACGTGAAGACAAAGAACGAGGTGTTTCGGAAGCTTCTCTTGTCCAAATGTGCTTACCATTATAGACAAACCATATTTCACAGAATGGGGGAGCATTTTTGGCAGCATAATTTGCTTTGCTGGAATTCCTTTTGATTTTCATGCAACTGCATTTTTTCCATTGTTTTTATAAAGGGAAACATTTATTCATCCCTTTTATGAAAGAAAAGGTACAATAAAGGAAATGATTGAAGTAGATAGTATGGTTCAAAGTTATAAGAGCAGAGGAAGGCATAGATGTGTAAGTTTCTATAGAAATGACAGACATAGAGATAAGAGAAAAACATCAAATTTTCCAATCATAGGAACCTATCAACTAGAATGGAATAAACAAGTGAATAAGCCAAGTTCAATGCATACAAACTAGACAATTCTATATTGGCATAAACAAACATTCCCTCTGACTAACAGAATTTGTTGGCAGTCAATGCATTACTTACTTTTCTGGTATTGCTCCAATAACAAGCTTCCTGACATTATGCACAGTAACCAAGTCAACAATCCCTTTCTGGACTTGATCAGCTTCACCAATGACACTGCTTGCCTTAACCTGAAAAGAAATTGCTTTAACAAAGACCACAAATAATTGTCGTCTTCAAACAAATTGCATTGTAAAGAGTAGAAAATGAGATAGTTTCAACAAAAACAAATTTCAGTTATAATTCTTCACAAAGTTCACATATTCAGAAGGAAGAAAACATGAAAACAGAATGGTAACTAACGGGATTTTAAAAAATGTGGCTAAAAGCAGTATCATGTCACCCGCAAATCATATTTGCCTCCCCGGAGCAACACTCGGCAGGGTGGGAAAATATGGCCCCTGGAACGACATTTGTGGTTCCCACACACACATTTTCTAAAGCTTTACCAGAAAACATTTCCAAAGGCCGTAAATTTTTATTTTTTTTATAAAAAAAGTAACTTCTTTTCATAAATGAAATTAAGAAAAAAATAACAGATGAGCAAGCAGAAATCAGCATTAAAATTATAACCTACAATTTCCTATTCGTTGGGAAGGTGGGGGGGGGGGGGGGGTTTAAGGATTGAAGGGAGAAAGGGAGAGAGATTGTGGATTTTGAATCTCCCCACTAACATTCTAACAAAAACTAACATTTTGACGAATAAAACACACACACACGCAAAGACATGCATGCATACCTTAGCAGCACGGCAAAGGCTCAAGTACTTCTCCAAAAGCCTCTTGGTGTCTTCTTTTTCTTCTATTCTATAAGCAGACACCACTTCAGGACTAGCTTGGGATGCTGGCAATTTCCCCACTGCACAAGATTTCAACTTTAAATGAATCAACTCACGGGATAGGATGAAAATATCCCAATAAGCATATACTATATTTCAATTTTCAACCTTATGCTTGCCAAAATAGAAAAAAAAAAGAAGCTAAGTTGGCACAGCAAAAACTCAAAGGGAACCAAAAAACCAATCCAAATTCAAAAGAAGTGCACACACATGAACATAAAAGACCAGGACTTACACAGTGTGGGGATCATAGTAGAAGGTTGGTGAACATGAAGTAAGAAAATCTGTGGTTTGCTGAAATGGGTAAAACACCATTGAAGCAAAGTGGCGGCTTTCTTGAGGGACTTGCCAACTGCCACGTGGACCATCTCATGACATTCATACTCATCCATGGCCATGAGGTAGAAGATTGTTAGTTAGAGTTAGAGGGCATGATGGCGAGCAAGATGATGAGAGAGGTCCATTGTTGAAGGAAAAGTAATGGGAAAGGGAATTTTGAGGATTGAGTTAAGATGGATTTTTTTTCAGTGATATTTTTTCTCTTGAAACTCAAAAGTGAAAGGCTTGACTTTGACACTGACTCAGATGCCGTGTGGTGTCTCACTTCTGTCTTTACTGTGTGTTGTGTGGTCTGCAGGAAACAAAATTTAGTAGCTTTTGGTAGATCCATGTTGTAAGACTCGTAAAAAGTAACATTACAACAAAAGCTTTTGGTGTTGGACGTAAGAAAACATTTTAAGAAATGTTAATTTAAATGAATAGACAGTATTAATTTTTTAATTAGTATATTGAAGATAGTAATTAGAATTTGTGAAAAAACTTTTTATTTTTTACTTTCAATTAATGCTTTCGGTGAAAGCTATTACTTACTAGCATTATCTTCAAAGTTTTGAGTTCAAAATATCAAATGAATCTCTTTTGAAAAAAAAATATCAACTGAATGTTTAGATATGAATCAAAAATATTTAGTGAATGTTTGCATATGCTAAATTTTTTTGCAGGGTCGAGGATGAGGAAAAACTTTTTCTTCTAGTGTGCTTGATAAAATTATTAAAGTGGTGAAGAAATTAACGGAAAAAATGGCTTTCTAATTATAAGTTAAAATTTGAAATTTATATGATTAATTTTTAATAGATTTTTTTTTCATTTGATGTTATTCATTACCCCGACGGGGCATTCCATAGGGTGGATATTCTTATCTTCTTAGCAATTTAAAGTTGGAAATATTTGGTATGCTATTTAAAATAATAACTTTAGTTTGATTATGAAGGAGATGGAATATACTGATACCTAACCGGCAGAAATCTCCAAACGGTAGGTGATCGAAGAGACAGTGACCCCTGTTTGGTTCCGGTGAAATTAGAATGGGAGGGTGGATGGAAATAGGTTAAATTATTATTTTTAATTTAATTATAAATTTGTAAGAAAACATATATAAAAATAATCAACATCTAACTTGTAAACCTGACTCTTTATTTTTAAATTAACATATTTCTGTTTAATTAAATATTTTATTTTAATTTTAAATTATGTTGAACTTTAATGGTCTAAGAGCTTCTTTTGTCAATTAAGTGACTCAAATTTTAAAATTAAATAATTTTAGCTTCATTATAATTTTCTTTTACTTAAAATTCTCAAATTCTCATCTTTTACTAAAAATATCTGAAAATTTGAATCGATTAATTTGTTTTAATTTTTCTTATTCAAAACATAAAAACCAATATATTAAATTTTTTCAAAAAAAATCAATTTTTTTCTTCTTGTTCTAACTTTACACTTTATAATCCTTCATATTTATTAAATTTATATTAATTTTATGAGTTTTAAACTTTTAAAATTATTTTATATTCTAAATTCATAATAAAACCTCTAAATATTTATATAGAAAATAAAAAATAATGGTGAATTGAAAATAATAATTTAAGAATTTCGAATACAAAAACTTGATAGAGATTAAATTTGCTTAACTGTTAAATTCAAATTACTTGATTCTCTTCAATGCAAAAACATGTGGGAGACAAATGTAGCTAAAAAAGCTCAAAGACTAACATAAAGCTGAAAAAACAATCGGTAACTAAAAATAGTTAGCTAAAATTGTTAAGTTATAAAAAAAAAATGATACATTTTTAGTTTTTGGTAACATTATTTATTAAAGCAACTAATAAATATGAAATTATATAAATAAACATACCTACATAGTGTTTTCATATAAAATTAAATTTATTTTAAGCATAAAATATATTTTTTGTAACTATATTTTAGTTTTTAGTTAATTTTGAACTCTCATAATTTATTATTTAAAGATAAATGATTTTGGTTACATTTTGTTTAGATTTAATTAATATATTCTTTTCTTATTATAAATTCTATAATTTAAATATTTTAAAAATTTTAAAATAAATATGCAATTAAGTGGACAAAAAAAGGAGGAAGGAGAGAAGATAAAAAAAAAAAGAATAATGCAACTCTATCCTATGTTAAAAGGGTACAAAGTAAATTTTATAAATATTATAAGAATCAAAAGGAAATAAAATATAAAATATAAAAAAGAACTAGAAACAATACCCTAAAACACTATAAATTACTAAAATATGCTTGTTTTTTTTAGTAAATAAAATAAAATGAGGAATATAATCAAATACGTTTTTCATTTAGCTAAAAAAACTATAAAAAAAATACTTGTCATTTGTCAAACATACACACACACAAAAGAAAACATAGTCAAAGCAAAATAGGCCAAAATTGTGGTTAGATCAAATACTTTTAGAAGTGATTTTTAAGGTAAACTGCTTATATAAATGAGGAATTATAACAACACTCTTTTTAAGTTTTAATTTTACTATAAACTATTCACTGCAATTTAATGAAAATTAAAAGAATTTATAGTTCATACACTCGTACTTCTTATCTAATAAGTTTTACTCGTAAATTTATTTAGTTTTATATTAAAGAAATGTTACTGACCCTTCTCTTATATAAACACACCTTTAACAAGACATTGTTCGGCGAGTAAGCTTGGCCTATAACCACATTTGTATTTTTTAGTATATTGGCAAGGAACTACTCGTGGAATTCACTATTCAGGGACCAGATGAAGATGTGGGGACGAACTTTTAAGTTGAAAGGCGTTGATTTATAGTGATAACTAAAGATTAATCGTTAAACAATTACCAATAATAAAACAAAAACAAGTGAAAGAATTTACTCTGCCATCAACTCAGTTATCTGATTTAACAACACATTTTTTCATCATATAAAACGAGAACGCCGTATTTTAATTTCTTTCACCAAGCTACCCTGTAGGCTGTGCAGCATTTAGAAGCATTTCCTGTGTACAATTGAAGGACCAGCCTCATCGTACTCAGCCTTTGCAATCCACATCTGCATTTCAAACATGATGTCCTAATATTAGTATCCCAACACCACATGATGCAACTGGCAATATAGGGATAATTGATCTGGGAATCGAAACTAGAACTAAAAGAAAGAAAGGCACATGCATAATCTCTCGGTCATACAATTATCATCAGGTTTAAGTGTACAGTGAGAAAGTAAGGATATATATCTACGGTTGGTTTCAATTAAAATGTCTCGTAATCTTCAATAACTTTTGACTTGATGGCAGATAAACCTTTACATTCTTACTTTACACATTTGCTCAATTTAAAGAAATTAAATCCATGAATTAGAATCATAGCAAAACGTTTACCTGTTGGAAAGTGCTGAGAGAAGCCAAGATAGAGCCACCAATCCAGACACTGTACTTTCTCTCAGGTGGAGCAACCACCTTAATCTTCATGCTGCTTGGGGCCAAAGCTGAGATTTCCTTGCTCATTCTGTCAGCAATACCTGGGAACATGGTAGAACCACCACTGAGAACGATGTTTCCATACAAGTCCTTCCTAATATCGACATCACATTTCATGATTGAATTGTAAGTGGTTTCATGAATGCCAGCGGCTTCCATTCCGATCATGGATGGCTGGAAGAGAACTTCAGGACATCTGAAACGCTCAGCACCAATGGTGATGACCTGTCCATCCGGCAACTCATAGCTCTTCTCAACAGCAGAGCTGGTTTTTGATGTTTCAAGCTCTTGCTCATAATCAAGGGCAATATAAGCCAGCTTTTCCTTTACGTCCCTTACAATTTCACGCTCAGCTGTGGTAGTGAAGGAATAACCACGTTCTGTAAGGATTTTCATCAAGGCATCAGTGAGATCACGTCCTGCTAAGTCAAGACGGAGGATGGCATGAGGGAGAGCGTAGCCCTCGTAAATGGGGACGGTATGGCTCACACCATCTCCAGAGTCTAGAACGATACCTGTACAAATTAATTCAACAAGCATGAAAGAAACAGAGAAATCAGTTCTAAAACTTCTAGTTAGATTAGGAAGATATAGAGTTTTCAACCACAACTTAAGTATGATATTGTCACGGGAAAAACAATAAGAGCCTCCACAGAGCATTGAAAGTTTAAAATTAACCAGCTTAATAATTTTAGAGTGTAGCTTATAGATGGAACAGAATAATTTCTTGAAGTAATGACTAACCAGTTGTACGGCCACTGGCATACAAGGATAGAACAGCCTGGATGGCAACATACATGGCAGGGGTATTGAAGGTCTCAAACATAATTTGGGTCATTTTCTCCCGATTAGCCTTTGGGTTGAGAGGTGCTTCGGTGAGCAGAACTGGGTGCTCCTCAGGAGCGACACGGAGTTCATTGTAGAAGGTGTGATGCCAGATCTTCTCCATGTCATCCCAGTTACTCACAATACCATGCTCAATGGGATATTTGAGAGTTAATATACCTCTCTTGGACTGAGCTTCATCCCCGACATATGCATCTTTTTGGCCCATGCCAACCATCACTCCCGTGTGACGGGGACGACCAACAATGCTGGGAAACACAGCCCTTGGAGCATCATCCCCAGCAAATCCAGCCTAAACATTACAATACAGTAGACTCACGGTAAATCAATAGAAATTGAAAAGTACTAGCTAATCACTGTAGGAACAAAAATATTGGAAATAAAACCGTCCAGATATCTATCTTACTTTAACCATTCCTGTCCCATTATCACAGACGAGTGGTTGAATATCCTCACCGTCTGCCATTTTTTATTTTCAACAGCTGAAAAAATAAAAAATAAAATAAAAGAATCGCTCAGCACATTGAAAACAAAGACATTTCACATGCAGAGCCTAAACAAATGCAACATCTACTAAAGTGATCCTGGCTACAACAAAAGGTTTACAGAATTTAGGATATAACCTAAGGGTCTAAATCACCGGTATCATTCTCTTCCTTGATATCTTCACTTCGCCGGGTCATGTGAAAATAATTTATATTTATCTCTCTAGAATCTAGACACACCTTACATAGATCAGGAATTCGATCCCCTTGAGTTGATAATTGAACTTCATGAGGTGCAGTTCTAAATCTGACTGATAGGTTTAAAAATAACTTTCATACTTCAATTTGATACAAAAACAAATCTTTTGAAAGATTAGGATTTGTCTGGTTGAAAATGAAAGTGCAGAAGATCTCAATATGAGAGAACATTAAAAATTTGGAAAAATCTATTAAAAGGCAAATAAACTCTAAATTCTCACGTCATGCAAAATTTCAATATGAAAAGCTATAAACCAATTGTTGTTCATATCAGACCAGACTGCAAGTTTAACAATGAATTTAACACTAACGGTTATGATTAAGCATTGTATTTTAAATCGCTTTACACTCACTCAAAACTAAAACCAATTGTTTATTACTATACTTTTAATAAAATTTAATTTCTTTTCATATTCAATTTAACTAGAATTCGATAATACTGTAAAAGTTTATGATAAACACGTTAAACTTCATACATAACCTATTAACACAGAAGAAATTTTCATTTTATTCGATTAAAAGTGTAGTTATAATTCTTATATCGTTAGCACATTCAAGATTTAAAAAAAAAAAACGACGAGCATTCTTGACTGCGACCGCAACGCAACCGCGATTGCAGCTGGAATTTGTTCACGATTTTCTGCAATATCAAGAATCATCGCAATTTAAAAGCCTTGTTGACATTGATTCAGTTGAATTGAACAAGAAGCTTCAGCAGCTCATTTTTTCGATCTGATTATTAACGAGATTTTGTCTAGAGCGACAATCGTTTTCGACACTTTCAGATTTCAGCAGCTCATTTTTTCGATCTGATTATTAACGAGATTTTGTCTAGAGCGACAATCGTTTTCGACACTTTCAGATTTCAATATTTTTCAAACAGGTAATGATGTATGTTACGCGGCATAACAATAAATAACGCAACAAAATCCAATGATTCCATAATCAGAATTCCGATTGCATAAATTCGACGAAAAACTCGTGTCATTAAGAACATAAAACCATAATTCAACAATAAGTATCATCAGAACCAGTGAAGCAGACAACAAACAGCATAATGCGAGATAAACGGCAATGTCGCAATCGAAACGACGAACGAAAAAATAAGAAGAGAGAGAGAAAGCGACCTGAAGAAGGAGAAGGAGAAGGAGAAGGAGATGGCGGTTTGAAAGAAAGAGAGAAGAGAAGAGAAGCTTCTCCGCTTTTTGGGTTCAAAACTGAACAGAAGTAACGCCCTCCGTCGTGGACTTGCGTTTTTTAAATTCCGTTTTTGACCCTAATAACGCATCAACACCGTTCCTTCGATCTTGTGGCTATACCTGTTTGTTTTATTAAAATCAAACGTGCGGTGAAACTTCAAATATAGCCCACTTCCACGGCTTTTCATACCTTGCCCCAAATTTGGCGCTCCCATTATTTCCACCTCCTAATTCTATTCATCACACACTTTATTATGGGCCTAAATTTTCGTTTCCGAATTTGGTTGGAGTTGGACCCAATGGACTATATGTAGCCGATAAAATAGAATCGCAAAATTGTGCTCAGCACTCACCAGTGTTGTCCGCATAATAGCCTCTCTTTTTTGTTATTTATTGAGGAACACACGATAGCCTTAGTTGTGAAGAAGACGAAGAAAAACAAATATAAAAGGATACACAAAATATTGAAACTATAATTATGTTAGATAAATTACAGAGTTTTTTCATTTAATTTAAGTCAATTTTAGTTTATACTTTTGCATATTTAATTTGAGTATCTAATTTATTGTTATTGTCTTCAAATTGAATAAAGAGATGTGCAAGGGACATAAGCAAAAGCATATTTGGATTATTTTATTTTTTTTTCTATTACTAGCAGAATGTTCAAGATTTTTTTTTATGGACAGACATTTTTTAAACTGCGAAATGATAAATAAAAAAATACTCGTGGTCACACCTTGTCCATTAAAAACGGGAGAAAAAAAATGATATTGTGATTTTTCATTTTGTTACTTTAAGTTTTTTCTCTTAAAAATATGTGTATATCCAGTGCTTGGTTTTGTAGTTTTTTTATTAACCTTTAATTTGGACAAAGAATGAATTTTGTATATATCAATTTCTACACTATTATTTAATCATAAATTATAATGGATAATATAGTTGCTGATTTTTATAGTTACATTACAATCTAATCATATTAAAAGGTACTTTTCAGAAATAAAATAAATTTATTTTGAAATTATTAATAAGTTTACTAACTACAATTATAAAATTGTATATACTATATAGCATATGCACCTAAAAAGTGTAGCATAAAAAGCCCAAACTTATTTGGGCCAAACTCTTTGGGTTCAGTCTTAGGGTCACAGCAACCTAGCCAACCTTGCCCAGTCTTAACCACGTTAAATTAATTTACATAATAATAGTAAGATGGAATTGGAACTGAAAGAAAGAACCAACCACAAATGACAAAACAGAAAAGTAGCGAAACCTCGAAAGTTGACAGTCTTATCTCGTGCTGCATTTTATAAGAATTTTGATATTTATATTATGAGAACAATATAAATTATACAAAAAAAATATTAGTTATGAGAGGCACAAATTCACGTTGCAAATATTTATTGGAAACAAACAGTTTAGATTTTAACCCCACCATATATGGTCATTCTGTGGTACGTAACTAACTGATAGAATGCAGTAAAAAAAACAACTAACTGATGGAAAAGGAATTTATAGATTTATCGTACTAAGAATTTGATGCCAAATAATTTTTTGTTACAATATCAACTATAAAAAATGTAAAAATAAATAAATTTCTCAGTGATATTTTTTTGTATAAATTTGATAGTATTTAATTTTAATATCGACAAAGCACAATTTATTGTATTCAATATTCTATTATATTTAACATGAGTATATTATTTGATGTTACATGCAATCTATTAGCTGGTCTAACGCTAGTCCAATAAGCATACTAAATATAATAATAAGATGATAATCGTGATAACAGTAAAAAGAGAAGGAGTGAAAGTACAGAGAAGAGTTGAAGATTTGAAATATTTGTAAGGAGATATGGTTCATGATTGATAGGGATGATGGGTACATGATTTAAGATGGAATGCAAATAGCACCTATGAAAACACGATGAGAATAGATAAATCAGATCTGAGATGTAAAAACTTTTTACTAAAAAGTATCAGTATGTTTGGAAATATGTTGAGAACAAGCAATATATAACTATTAACTTCTAAAAATTACATTTAAAACAATAACAGTTAAATATGAAATTAAAATGTGATAAATGTTTGGATGGACATCCGCATTAAATTGCATTAATAAAATTGATTATAAATGAAAATAATTTTGTAAAATTAATTTTAAAATAACATAATTTATGTTTAAATATTTTTATTATAAAATCAAATTAAGAATAAAATTTAATATAAATATTTTATCCTACTTAAAACTATTCAAAGTAACATTAACATTGATTCAGGTTTTTTTTCACTAAATCACTTCAATCGGAAAGTATCAAATATATGGGTCAAAGTCATAATTAAATTTGATTAGTTCTAGACTCAAACTATAGAATCAAACAAGTTCGATGTGTATGTTTGGATTGACTCCTATACTATGCGTTTGAACAAATTTTCAAAGCATTAAAAGTTACCCTTTTCACGTATCTGATAATCAAACTTTCTTTCACGTTAAGATGTATTAAAAGTCACCCTTTTCACGTATCTGATAATCAAACTTTCTTTGTTTCGTCGGTCCGCAGCACAAAACGAAGAGAAAATGACGATTCCTACGTTGGAATCTGACATCTAAGGTGGCATCCTTACTGAAATATTAAAAAGCTACAGTACATGACAACAACTGAGCAAAACATGGCTCAACAGGTACCCTTTTATCTGCATGCCTTCACTTTTGGATTTTTCATCTCAAGTCATCACTCACCTATGCGTTCACTTTAGTGGTGGGTCTATTTTTCTCTCATAATTGCAAAGCTTGTGGGTCTGGTCTGCGTTTAATCTCTATAATCTATATCATGTTTCTTATTAATAGAATTCATTATTATTTATTTCATCTCGTGTCCGATACGAGGTTGGAGCTTTCTCCAACCCTTTTCTCATTTTCTTCCATCAATTTGATTGATTTTATAGCTAGGTTGAAGGATATGGCCACTGAATGTGAGGATTTGAATCATGGCCAGAAAATGCAACAGTTTGGGGTCAACGTCACTCATCAACCACGTTACTTTCTGGTTCCCGACCAACATGTTCCAGTGATTCTTCATCAAATTTAGACACACAGGTCGGTGAAAAGAAACGCAACTTTTTATTTATTTATTTTATTGTTTTCTTTTGAGGCTCTGATCGATATATACCTGCGCCCGCAGAACACCAATACCAATGATCCTGTTTTATGTCTCCGTACGTATCGATTACTGAGAGATGTCATGTGATGCACTGACATGACTAGAATAGAATATGCTTTCATTTTTCGTCTTTTTTAATTTGTCTATTGCTGCAAATGCATGCTTCTGTTATTCATATGCCTCTGTTAATCAGGTCGCTAATTTGGACTTTGCAATGTCCTTTGAGTTTCAGATTAATGATTTTCTGAATGAATAGTTTTTCAAGGATGTAACTACGATCACTAAACCTCTAATGCATGTTTGGCATTAATATAATTACGTACTTTTCAATAGAAGAATTATATAAACTTAAATAGATGTTCTTTTCTATAAATTAAAAAATACTTTTAGTCTTCAAAATTAAAAGTAACATTTTGTGATATTTATAAAAATTAATTGGATAGAAATTAAGTTTTAACATGACAATGTTAGAGAAAAATCCACTCCATCGATTCCCAAATTTTAATTGACAAAATTCAAATATGTTATCATATACGTGATCATATGATTAATTACTTGGGTGCTAATATATCCTGCTATTGTAATTCAGTCCATAGGTTCTTAATTCTTTTTACCAAGACAATAATAGTACCACGTTTGGGAGCCTTATAGGTGTTTCCAACATTTTAGAGCTATCTAGAAGATCGCTAAGAAGAGCAAAAATAAAAGGATTGAAGAGAAAGAGGTGCAAGAAGTCAAAGTCCAGGTCATGGACTCATGGTTATTATGTCTGTGCTGAAGTAGCTAGTAGTACTAGTAGTAACCCTGATGCTGAGAACAATCCTCCATCTCTTGGTCAATTTCTTGCACTAGAAAGAAGAAGCTGTTAATGAAAATAGAAAGAAGCAAATCCCTCTTAATGAGTGTTGCATTGACTCAAACTCAAACCATTGAAACACATTCATTAATTATTTGTGAATGGCACTATTGATCCATCTCAGTCCATCAGTGTTCAAGGCAGAGTCCTCCACAGAGAGAACGCATGCAGGGCATCAGGATACGACAACACGCATGGTTTGACTCACTTGCAGAAATATGTTTGTAATTGTATTATTATTTTTATGCACAAGATTCTCGTGGTTAACTAAAGACTTGCTGCGGATATATGTTTGTGTGGACAAGCTTCTAAGGGCATGCTTGATTTTGAGATGGGAGATTTGAGCTTTTAATGTTTGCTTTTCAATTTCAATGTTCTCATATCCTTCAGAATCTCAGCCAATGTACCCTCTTTCCTCCCCCTTCTCTTCACATAGTAGTTCCTAACCTGGTTTTCTTACCTTTTATCATTAAGGAAAATGAGTGAAAAAAATTCTATAAAAAATAGCTTTTACTTTTTACAGACATTTAAACTTATACATGCATGGCTAGTGGGTCTCCTTATTTAAAAAGATTAATATAAACAACAGATATGTAAATATTCAATCTGATGATACCCACATGCTGTCCTTAACATCATGTAATTTTTTTCTTCTGATGCATAAATTTAATTTTGGCATCACTAAACATAGCATATTTTTATTTAACTTCTCCAAAATCTAAAAGTTAAAAAGTTGATTTTAGCTTAAGAAAATAATTTTTTATATTTTATTTTGTTATTTTCTTTGCATATAAGTGTTTACTTGTTTATAGATAAATTTATAAAAAAAACTTATATTCCCCTAAACCGGTAGATGTGATATTTTTTTTATCAGTTGATAGATATGATATTTGAATAATAATATGTAGCCCCCGCCTCCCCAAAAACAAAAACTCAATATATGGTTTGGACATCAAAATTATGTTATTGATAGAAGTGTTCATGGGATGGGTTAACATGCGTCTATATCTCATGATTTTGATAAGATCAATTTAGTGAACCTCGAATCCAACCAAATCTTCTTTAAGCATAACTGATTTTTTTTTTCTCGAACGATAAGACGCACTAGTTAAGGAAATCTCTTCTCAAACGTCTTCAAGATTTCAACCTCAAATATTCCCAGTAAGGTTTGTATGAGTAATCATTTATTATCAAGATGATAAATGGTAAAATAGTTTTTTTAATGAATAAATTATATTTTCAAGAAAATTTTCTTAATATTAAAAAAATGAATTGTGTAAAAAAGAATATTAGAAATTGCGTCACTAAACTTTCTTAATACACTTTTATTATTGCCAACAAAGAGTCAAAGACTTCAAACCAAACTACTTCGATATCCTTAAGCAACAGTACCATATTTAGAACACAATTTATGCTCTTTTTCTAGCATTTGAACAGAAAAATGATGTAATTCAAACAAAACTCCTATAGTGGTAATTAAATTTCTAATACTGCTTTAAATGGCCAAGTACATAAAATATTTGTAGAACATTTCTCCGTAAAATTTTGTCAGCGTACATTAGAAGGAAGAACCTCATTACTGGTATCATGCTTGAAGCTTGGGACCCATGGACCGAAAATAGAATAGCATGAAATAAAAGCAGTATATTTGTCCGCGATAAGTCACCTCATTATAACAAATTTCCAAAACAGTGAAAATTTCAATGTCTAGAGAATGATGCTTTGCTGATGGCACAACGTACTTTTTGAAATTTTGGATATTGATTGATCGAATTGATTGCTGCATACGATCAACACATCGCACCTCCCCTTTTGAGAATTATTGGTTTTCCTACCTGTCACGTTGCCACCCAGATTCATTCATGTGAATATGCACCCGCTATGATTTGGATCCAAATGGGAAGATTGCGAGATTCAATTCTTAATTATTTAATTTTTTTTATAAGTAGTGGTAGCAAAATACCTATGGCGCATGTGATTGTGAACATGACCCATTCTTGTAGATATTCGTGCATTTAGCTTCAAAGCAGAAACCAATGCAAATGTCTAGATTAGATTATAGTACTCCTTACTATATCTTAATACTAAATGTTATGAATGCATTATTATTGTTTAAAACACATCGTATATTGAGAAACAAATCAGTAACAGAAGTTAAAATAACTTTGACTATACAAATGTCTGGCATTAAATTAAATTACAACTTCCCAGTAAATTGTGCTTACTTTATTCTGGAATAAGATAAGATTTTCTTAAGCATAACGTAATCCGAGGAAACTGAATTCACTCGAAAAATTTAGCTTGTTTTCATATAGTACTACCTTTTAACTACAAATCAGTCAATGCCTAGTCTCTCAAAATTTTGAGATATATTTAAAAGGTTAATCTTTCTTCTTTCTTAACATAAACATGGAGTATATTTTTTATGTACATAATCTGATTATCAAATCTTTAACCACGCGCTTCAAAAACAAAGTTATCTTGTCATTTATGTTACACCAAGTTTATAGACTTTTAAAGTTATTTATAAAAAAAAAAAGACATTATTATTTTATAGTATGTAATTTTCTCAATGAGAAAATTGACATCTTCATTATGGTCAAGGCCATGTATGACGCGACTTTTCATCCTTCTTTTCTGCTAACTGCTAGTAAGTGTCTCTTTCAGTCCAAAATTATTAGAACAGCACAGGAGTTGATGCCAATCAGAATTCACAGTTATTGCACCAATGATACTACTAATTCTGCCCCTCAACTTTTTATCTCGAGCCCAGTCAGTTGCAAGTGATCCTTGTTGGACATTTTAGTGTAATTAATCTCTTTATTATGTTAAAATAAGAGTGCACGCTTGTTTTAATGTAATAACGAGATGTTCGGTTTAGGCAAATTTTGGAAGTTACATGGAAGTCAAATTTTGGAAGTTACATGGAAGTTATTTTTCAAGAAAAGACAGTTTTTTAAAAAGATAAACTTCCATCAACCGCCAACCGTTTTTTTTTTTCAAAGGATAAAACTTCCATAACTTCCTTCAACCGCCAAAAACCACATGTTCTTTGATTATAAATAATCATCCTGGTTCAGAAAGCATAACATGTGAAAAACTCACAAGACCAAAACAAAACTCTTGAATTATAATCTTCTGATTTTATCCGATTGAACAATTTTGGTTGAACCCCGAAATTTGATTCAATCCGAAAGTGTTTATACACGACTTCAGATTTATCCAGGATTATCTCGATTTTCAAAATTAACCAACAAAAGATTGAATCAAATCTTTCGAGATGACGAACGATAGTTCGACGATGACAAGCAAGTTTGCAAAGTTGGACAAGTTTGAAGGGCAGGATTTCAGAAGATGGCAGAAGAAGATGCACTTTCTCTTGACAACATTGAATGTGGTGTATGTGCTGAGTACACCGATGCCGGTGTATATGGAAGGCGAAACTCTGGATCAAACAAGGAAGCGTTCGAAATGGGAGAACGACGATTACATTTGTCGTGGACACATTCTGAACGGTATGTCTGACTCTCTCTTTGATATTTATCAAAATGTTGAGTCTGCTAAGGAATTATGGGACTCTCTTGAATCCAAGTATATGGCAGAAGATGCCTCAAGTAACAAATTCTTAGTTAGTAATTTCTTTAATTACAAAATGATTGATTCGAGGCCTGTTATGGAGCAATATAATGAACTGCTGCGGATTTTGGGTCAGTTTACTCAACATGATTTGAAAATGGATGAATCCATTGCAGTTTCATCTATAATTGATAAACTGCCTTCTTCTTGGAAAGACTTCAAGCATACCTTGAAACATATGAAGGAAGAGTTGACTCTGGTTCAACTCGGTAGTCATTTCATGATTGAGGAGTCGCTGAGGGCTCAGGAAATTGACAAAGTCAATAATAAAACCGTAGCAGGTTCCTCTTCCGTTAATATGGTAGAGGAAAGTGGAACAGTTAAGCAAAATTACAATGCTAAAGGTAACAAACGAAAGTTTCAAGGAAATAAGAACAAAGGTCCAAACAAACAGACAAAATTGTCATGTTGGAAGTGTGGGAAACCTGGTCATTTAAAGAGGGATTGCCAGGTGTTCAAAGGAAAGAACAAGGCTGGTCCAAGTGGGTCTAATGATCCTGAAAAGCAACAAGGTCAGATTGTAGTGAATAATTTTAATTCGAATACGAATTCAAATTATGTATCACTAATATCTGATGCATTCTATGTGCAGGATGATGACGTTGCTTGGTGGTTTGATTCGGGAGCAACAAGCCATGTGTGCAAAGATCGTCGTTGGTTCAAGGAATTTAGACCAATCGATGATGGCTCTATTGTGAAGATGGGCAATGTTGCAACTGAACCAATCCTAGGATTAGGTTGTGTGAATTTAGTTTTTACTTCCGGAAAAAGTTTGTATTTGGATAATGTCTTATTTGTACCTAGTATTCGTAAGAACTTATTGTCTGGTATGGTTTTAAATAATTGTGGTTTCAAGCAAGTACTTGAAAGTGACAAGTACATCTTGTCAAGACATGGTTCGTTTGTTGGATTTGGTTATCGTTGTAATGGAATGTTTAAATTAAACATTGATGTTCCTTTTGTTCATGAATCTGTTTGTATGGCCTCGTGTAGTTCTATAACTAATATGACAAAATCAGAAATTTGGCATGCTAGATTAGGACATGTTCATTACAAAAGATTAAAAGATATGTCAAAAACAAGTATGATTCCTCCTTTTGATATGAACATTGAAAAATGCAAAACTTGCATGTTGACCAAGATCACTAGGAAACCTTTTAAGGATGTTAAAAGTGAGACTAAAGTCTTAGACCTTATTCATAGTGATTTGTGTGATTTGCATGCTACTCCATCATTAGGTCATAAAAAATATCTTGTTACTTTTATTGATGATGCATCAAGGTATTGTTATGTATATTTATTAAATACAAAAGATGAAGCTCTTGATAAATTTAAAATTTATAAGAAAGAGGTAGAACTTCATCAAAATGGGCTAATCAAAACTCTTCGTACGGATAGGGGAGGTGAGTATTATGATCCGGTTTATTTTCAATCTATTGGAATAATACATCAAACTACAGCTCCATATACACCACAACAGAATGGTGTAGCCGAAAGGAAGAATAGAACCTTGAAAGAAATGGTGAATTCCATGTTATCCTATTCGGGTTTAAGTGAAGGATTTTGGGGTGAGGCTATGTTGACAGCCTGTTACTTGTTGAACCGAATTCCTAACAAAAGGAATAAGGTTACCCCATATGAACTTTGGCACAAAAAGACACCAAATTTGAGTTATCTCAAAATTTGGGGATGTAGGGCTGTAGTCAGGCTTACAGAACCTAAAAGGAAAACCATAGGTGAAAGAGGTATAGATTGCATATTTATTAGATATGCTGAACATTCTAAAGTATATAGATTCTATGTGCTAGAATCTAATGATTCTGTTGCTGTGAACTCGGTTATAGAGTCACGGGATGCTATCTTTGATGAACAAAGGTTTACATCTATACCTAGGCCAAAGGACATGAATTCCATGTCGAAAGTCTCAGTTAATATTGAGGATATACCTTCAACTAGTACTGAAACTAGAAAGAGTACGAGAGTAAGAAAGGCTAAGTCATTTGGTGATGACTTTCAACTCTATTTGGTTGAAGGGTCAAGGAATGATATTGAATTTCAATATCAATATTGCCTTAATGTTGAGGAAGACCCAAAGACTTTTAGTGAAGCAATGGCTTCAAGGGATGCTGTATTCTGGAAAGAAGCAATCCAAAGTGAGATGGATTCCATCATGCAAAATAATACCTGGAAATTGGTTGACTTACCTCCTGGATGTAAGCCATTAGGATGTAAGATGATCTTTAGGAGAAAGATGAAAGTGGATGGTACTGTTGACAAGTACAAAGCCAGATTGGTTATCCAAGGTTTTAGGCAAAAGGAGGGTATTGATTTTTTCGATACATATGCTTCTGTTGCTAGGATATCCACTATTAGACTGTTGTTAGCACTTGCTGCTATCCACAATCTGATGATTCACCAAATGGATGTGAAAACTGCATTCTTAAATGGTGAATTGGATGAAGAGATATACATGAAACAACCTGAAGGGTTTGTTATGCCAGGAAATGAAAATAAGGTGTGTAAACTGATGAAATCTCTTTATGGCTTGAAACAAGCGCCTAAGCAATGGCATCAAAAATTTGATGAGGTTGTGTTGTCTAGTGGTTTTGTTATAAACCAAGCAGATAAATGTCTATACAACAAGTTTGATACTCATGGAAAAGGAGTTATCATTTGTCTGTATGTAGACGACATGTTGATCTTTGGTACCGACCAAGATCAAGTTGATGAAACTAAGGCATTTTTGTCTTCTAAGTTTGATATGAAAGATATGGGGGAGGCGGATGTGATCTTAGGAATAAAGATCAAACGTGGAAACAATGGTATTTCCATCTCTCAATCACATTATATTGAGAAGATATTGGAGAAATTTAATTTTAAAGATTGTTCTCCGGTAAGTACTCCCATTGATCCTAACCTGAAGCTATTACCTAATAAAGGTGTAGCAGTGTCTCAACTTGAATACTCAAGGGCGATAGGATCACTCATGTATGCAATGATTAGTACTAGGCCTGATATAGCTTATGCTGTTGCTAAACTCAGTAGGTTTACAAGTAATCCTAGTTCTCATCATTGGCAAGCTATGAATAGAGTATTCAAATACTTAAAGGGAACCATTGATTATGGTTTGACATATACTGGATTTCCTTCGGTTATTGAAGGTTACTCTGATGCAAGTTGGATAACCAATATGGAGGATTATTCATCCACAAGTGGTTGGGTATTCCTCCTTGGAGGAGGTGCTATCTCTTGGGCATCCAAGAAACAGACCTGCATTACAAATTCAACAATGGAATCTGAATTTGTAGCTTTAGCAGTAGCTGGTAAAGAAGCTGAGTGGCTAAGAAATCTGATCTATGAGATTCCATTGTGGCCCAAACCTATACCTCCCATGTCTATCAGGTGTGATAGTCAGGCAACTTTGGCTAAGGCATATAGTCAAGTGTATAATGGGAAGTCTAGACACTTGGGTGTTAGACACAACATGGTTCGGGAGTTAATCATGCATGGTGTGATATCAGTGGAGTTTGTTAGAACTCAGCATAATTTGACCGATCATTTAACCAAAGGGTTAAGTAGAGATCTCGTAAAAAGGTCGGCTGTGGGATTAGGATTAAAGTCCATCTGAAATCTCTTATGTTAAGATACCCAATTCCCATCTAATATGACATTAGGTGCTGAATTCAATGTGGAAAGCTTAACATGTAGAGATTGGAACACATCATCGAAAGTATCCCAAAAGGAATGTGTTCGGTTCTGTAAGTTAAGGAGGTTGAAGTATAACTTCTCAATGGTTCTTTTGAAAAATTGCATTTGCAGGTGCAAGAAAGAAAAGGACTACCTATATAAGCATGAAGTTTAGCCGCTTCAAGAAGCTGAGACTTGGCTTTGATATGCTTATGAAGGATAGGGACACAGGCTAGTAAAACTAGTGTCGAGCAAGAGTAATGTTATAAACTATTGTGCAGATTATCTTCATGTATTCATTATGAATAGAAAGGGTTCAATCCTTAGTGACACCCTGATATTCGAATATTTGAAACGTGTAATTTGCTAAGATGAAATTCAATCGTCACGATATTTCATCTATGCAGTAGTTTGTGGTATGTTATGACTTTGGTGATTTGATCGGTAATTACACTAAAATGGGGGAGGTTTGTTGGACATTTTAGTGTAATTAATCTCTTTATTATGTTAAAATAAGAGTGCACGCTTGTTTTAATGTAATAACGAGATGTTCGGTTTAGGCAAATTTTGGAAGTTACATGGAAGTCAAATTTTGGAAGTTACATGGAAGTTATTTTTCAAGAAAAGACAGTTTTTTAAAAAGATAAACTTCCATCAACCGCCAACCGTTTTTTTTTTTCAAAGGATAAAACTTCCATAACTTCCTTCAACCGCCAAAAACCACATGTTCTTTGATTATAAATAATCATCCTGGTTCAGAAAGCATAACATGTGAAAAACTCACAAGACCAAAACAAAACTCTTGAATTATAATCTTCTGATTTTATCCGATTGAACAATTTTGGTTGAACCCCGAAATTTGATTCAATCCGAAAGTGTTTATACACGACTTCAGATTTATCCAGGATTATCTCGATTTTCAAAATTAACCAACAATCCTGACACATGAATTTGTCCAGATTGTGTTATATTAATTGTAAGGTTACTCTTGTGCACAAATAAATTATTCAGCTTACGCAGACATAATCACATGGCAACCAATTAACAACAACCACAGGCCTTTCCCTTTCGTATTTTATTGCTCATTTTGGTATAAAGAAACAAACCAGAAGCAAATACACAATACATTTTCATATGATCTTAGACTCCTATATATTTTTTGAGAAAAAGAATTTCTCATTTCAATGACGACGCCCAAAACCATCGATGCAGGCGATGCTTCTTCTTTCCCAAATAATAGTAACAAAGTTACAATTTACAACATGACATGCATCTCTTTAATTCTTTCCCCAACCAAACTTGATAGTTGGTACCTACTACCCTGAACTCCAATCTTACTCACTTTGCTTAGTTTCCAATAATAAAATGAACCTCTTTTTCCCTTTACTTCTTATACTTTCGTTTTGCCTTGCTGATCAAGCAAATTGTTACCGTATCTTTCCAATATGCAATAATTATGGATAAGCGCAAGCACCACACCAAGAAACAGCATCGTATCACTGTTGTTTATCATCTTCCCACTCATTTTCAGCAGCAATTTTTCCAGAGCTGCGACCACCCATTTTTCCAAATGAGTTCACATTTGATAATCCCTTAATGCTGCTGCTACCACCCTCGTTTGAGTTTCGTGATTTCCTTGACTTGCTATGCTTGGAACAAGTGATATCAACACCATCTTGATCAATGTCATCAGGGCTTTCTTTTTTTACAACTACCAATCTTGCTATGGTGCTTCTGCAGAATGGACAAACTGGCGGGATAACACGTGAAGTACAAGGGTTAGGCTTGTTGTGACAACACAGGGCTAGTGTGCATTGTGCACACATCTGGTGACCACAGTCTTGGACTTCAATTGTACACACTTGCTCAAAGCAGATGCAGCATAATTCTGTCTCACTAACCTGAATTGTCAAAATTAAATTAGAATGCTTCTACATTTTACATAACAAAAATCATTATCTCAAGTGCTATAAGGATGAAAAACAAAACAAACATAATTTGTAAGGACCGAAAACAAAAAAACGCTAATTGCAAGGACTAGAAAGGTATTTAAGCCAAATCCAAATAATTAGACTTTCTGTATATATTTCCATAATTCAATCCAATTGCACATGTAAAAAAAGTATAGCAAACTCAATAAGTTGGTGTAAATATAAAGGGGTTCTAATTACCTCAGAGATATTGTCATCTACCCCATCAGAATGTGATGGAGATGGAAGAGAGTAATCACTCCCTTTCAATATGTTTTTCTCCCTTTCCCTGTTTGCATCCATCAGGGCCCGCTCTAATAACTCTTTGGCGTCTGGATTAAGCTCACTGATTATCTTCAAAGATGATGGCCATACAAGAGGCTCAGCAGACGAAAGATTCAGCAATGCTGCACATGCTCCATGTCTGTGTTTCAGAGCAACTACATACGGTATTCGCCTGCATAAACACAACATACAGCATGAAGGCAAATTCAGAAATTAATATAAGAATCTAAAACATTGCTAGTCAAATTATAGTAATTAAGACCTCGTGTTGTTAGATGAAGTAAGTTATTTCCTAAACTGAAAAGGTTGCACTTTCACAAGGAAATGGAAAACAAGAAGAATCCAATTAAAATACACAGTTAGTTAGTAAAGGTTTTTTCCACTACCAACCAATCCAAGATTTCCATATCATTTCGAATCATTGACTTTTATGCTAATTACTTTTTAGATGTTATGTTATTGTTGAGAGTTATCACTAAAAGTAAACTCAAATAATAAATAGGAATACAATAGGAGGCCCCACCAAAACAAGTAGTATCAAATTAAGAGTAAGATTAATCAATTTTGTTTGTATTGTAATTAAAAGGTAGTATACTGTACCCAGAAGCATCACGTTGAAGGCGATCTGCACCCCATGCCAATAGTTCCCGGATGCAATCCAAAGATCCCCCTTTGGCTGCAAGATGAAGAGGAGTGCTCCCAGGACATCTGCATATAGAAGAAAAATTCATTACTCCACAAAGCGAATGAATAATAAAAGATCAAATTCAACTATTCAAGACTGTCTCAATCACAACTTTGAAAGATAAGAGATTTAAGCTTAATTGAGTGGTTAAGAATTAAAAAAAAAAAAAGAAAAAGATCACAGGTTCAATCCTTGCTAATAAAAACTAACAATTAACATCAATTAACATTTGTCGATTAAAAAGAAAAAAGAAAAAACTTTGACAATAGATATGTACCCATATCTTCCAGTTGAAGCAGAAACAAGAGCTCCACTGTACAATAGAATATGTACACATTCAGGCCGTCTTTGACGAGCTGCTAAATGCAAAGGTGTTGCACCTCTACCATCTCTAATATTCACAAACCGAGCAAACCCCCTGCAATCAATTCAATTTATTTTCTTCTTTATGTTTTTTTATAAAAACCAACATAAGAAATCACCACATGAATCAATCAGTGGAGAAAATTTATGCAAAAACAGAAAAAAGGACCAACCAAGAAGCAGCCACTGGACTAGATTGAGCGGCAGAAAGAATTGCCTTAAGACAAGAAGAATGACCATAATAAGCTGCATAGTGCAAGCAGGTTCTTCCGTAACAAGCATCAAACATTAGTACCTGCAAAAAAAAAAACTAATTTTAAGAAAATTTATTCTATTGAAAGAATAAGAACTCGGAAAGTTATTGGAATAAACACCATTTGAAAATTTTCAAATTTAAAACTCCACATACATTTGCACCGGCTTCAAGGAGCTTTTCCACACAGGCGATCTTTCCGTGCATTGCAGCCAACATAAGCGGTGTCTGAATCGTTCAAAACACAACCAACATCAGTAAAAACAACATTTTTAATTGGAAGTTGGAACCAATTTTTTTATAAAAAAAAATAAAAATAAACTCCGACATTCAATTCAAACCAAGTTACCTGCTTTTGGCGATTCAACACATCTGGATTCACAGATCCATCCAAAAGCCAAGATAAAACCTGCAGCAATAGGCACAAAAACAGAAAAAAAAAAAAAAAAAAAAAAAAAAGAGAGACAGAGGTATTTTAGGCCACGAGAGACCCACCGAGCAATGAAAGTGAATACCCAATTGGGCAAAAGTGTGTGTGAGGAAATGGAAAAAGGCAAAAGGGTACCTGGATCTGGCCATTAGCAGCGGCAATATGAAGAGGAGAGTGGTGATCATAGACAGTGGTGTGGTTCATAAGAGAAGGGTGTGTTTGTAGCAAAGCTGCAACAGTGTCTAGGTCCCCATGCTGCACAGCACGGAATAGGCCATGCTCATGGCTCCCTCTGCAACTCAGCCCCTGACCCATCACTTTCTCTCTACCACCTCTTCTCCTCTCTTTGCGCCACCTTGATTGATTCCTCCACGTTTTCAATTCAAAGTTTGCACATTTATTGAGCTTTGAGTTTGAGCAAAATGGCAAGCTAGTTACTGAAGCTAGAGAGAGGAGAGTGGTAGCTGAGTGTGTCAGTGTTGAGCAGTTACTGAGACTGACTTGGGATGTGGCATCAGACAGATTCCCGCAAAAGGGTAGCCCCAAACTCTGAAGACTAATATCCACCTTTTGTTCTTTCAAATCCAACGTCTCATGTTCAAACTTGAAACGCACTCTTAGAAAACTCGTTAATGAGTCATGTCACGTTAGGATTTTGAATGAATGGGTTTGGGTTTATTGACTAGTAAAACGTGTCAAAAAGGAGACCTTGAAGTTCGGGGTTTCCAATTTGGCTATGCGCACTCCCCAATTGACCGGAACTCCTATGGTCGTGTTACTCCTTTCGTTCTGTTCTGATGGGAAAAATTCCACATTAGTCAATACAGTAACCTTCCTTCGTGGATCATTAATATGTTTAGTAAAACATTTCACAGTTACGAGTGCCACATCCATACAAAGATTCTAATGATCAAAATTTGAGAGATCTTTATAAATATCAATAGGAATACAATACATTATGTTAGATTAAATTATTAATAAAAAAAATAAAAAATATTTGAATCTATAATAGTTGACAAGCAATCCAGCAGAATTTAGAGAATAATTATAAATAATTAATTTGATGGCCTCTTTCAACCAAATATTTTTATTTGTTATGAGACCTTGTTTTCTCTTCAATGGAGAGACAAGAAAATTATTTGTTTAATTTAGTGTATTGGAAATCATAATTATGTCTCAGGTTTTAAATCTAGTAGGATTTTCATTATGAGTAAAACTGATTATTCTCATTATGGGTGAAATGGATTTTAGTTCAATAAATCTATATCTATTCTCTATTAATAGTGCTCATCAAATTAGATCATTTCTCCTAATCTCATAAAAAAAAGTCCACATTAATTAATTAAGAATTATAAAATTTCTAACATCTAATCTTTTCACACTGCTCCATGGCACAACCAGAAGACAAAATACAACAAATTAAAAAAAATATATTTAAATTGGTTTATTGACTGTATATCTCATTTTCAAATCTTAAGTTTTTTTTTTAAAAATTTGTTAATTTTTATCTTTTTTTCTCTTCTTCCTCTAATCACTAAATCAATCTTATAACTTTTAATTTTAAACTTTAAACAGAATGGGTCATGTGGGACAATTGTCCCCACAAGATTTTTTTTTTTTATTTGTACATGTGTAATGAAATGTTTTTTGGTCCCCCCAAAAAATAGTTATTTATTTCCATAAGATATCTTTTGTTAAAATAAATGTAAAAAATAAAATAAAATAAATTAATACTAATTTTACTAGATATCCTTTTAATTTTTAATAGCCCAACTGTTATTAGGCTTAAATACATTTTTTATTCTTACAATTTAGTATAATTTTCATTTTTGTCTCTATAAATTTATTTTTATTATTTTAGTCCTTATAAAATATATTTTTTTTGTTTTTCATCATTAAAGTGTTCTAGATAAAGTTTTAAACAATAAAAGAAATGTTTTAATAGTGAAAAAACATGTTATTTAAAGCACTTTAAAGATGAAAATCAAAATAAATATATTTTGCAAAGACTAAAACAGAAAAAATAAGTTTGCAAGGACAATAAAAAAAAAACACTAAATCAAAGAAACCTTATTATTACATAATGTATTTTGTAAAAGTATGTGATTTTTTATAGAAAAAATATTATAAATGATTTTTTGTTCCACTAAAGAAAATGTATGAATCTGTCACTCACCTTAAATGTACAGTTATATTAAATATATAGAAAAGTTTTAACTTTTGTTGCCAAAAAAATATTTGTAACAAAAAAATTTCTATTATTAATCAATTAAAAATAAATTTAAATATATCTTTTAAATAACTGTTATAACAGTTGACAATTTTATTACATATATATGTGTTTATAATTGAATAATAATGTAAAAACAATACATTATTAGTATATTTTAATTAAATTTTAAAATATATATTAAAATTTGCAGAGGCGGTAAAAAATAGAATTGAAAAAATTATAACTCTACAAAATCATGTATTTTATTTTAATCATTCTCATTTCTCAGAATGTTTCTCTGCTCGTGAATCGTGATATGTACATTATTTAGTGGGATAGAAAATCATATCGCTGGCTTTCTACTTCGGATTCGCACCATATACCACGTTGCATTCACATCAACTTAATATTATTTTTGTCCTAAATGTTGTTCTGATTTACTTATTACATATATAACAATTTTTAAATAAATCTAAAGCGTTAAGATTAAATCTATTTCGATTAAATTGTTAAGAGTAATTATAATAATTGTTTTGAACTGAGATTTGACTTTATTATAACAACGGCATTGCTTGAAGAAACAAATACCCTTGAGAGACAAATTATCATCAAGAATGAAACTTTGATTAGTCCATAACCCACTCTCCCGTCAAGCAACACAAGTTGTTTATACTTTAAGAATCAATTTTGAATAGATGAGATAACTAAGCAAATTTTACTTAAAAAAATTCACATAAAAAAACAAGCTTTTTCTATAACATTCTTAGCTTATTGTTGGAAAAAAAAAAAAAGCTAGGAAAATCAAACTTCAAAACAAGGTAGCGGTGCTTTAATTTTACTCCAACAAGAAGAATCAATCTCTGACGAAATCACTTTTTCACAATATTTTTATGTTTACTTTGTCTTTATCTACATTTATACCATATGAATGAGTTTGGTGAAGCACTCAAATACTGTTTTTTTTTTTTTATGAATACATTAGTAGCCAACACCACAAATTTAGAGTAAGAATCCAATTTTTTCTTTTGCTTTAATTAACTTATTTCAGGGTATCGTAGTAATATAATATCTAATTTTAAAGATAATAAAATTCATCTTCTCTCTCCTCCCCCACTCATGTTAAAGGGTTGTGAAGAATAAATGGCAATTGCAATTATGGAGCAAACAAGGTCCTATGATACTATTATTTGAATGTATCGACATATAACCGCCTGAGATGCATCCCTGGAAACGCCGACTAGCATGACAGCGGTGGCATAGTCGCTGATGAACATGGTTTTTGAAGGCTTCACGGCATCAGAATTCAATGGGGTGTGTGAATAGGGGAATTGAGAAATTAAAAGATATGGAAACATGGAAGAAGATAAAACGGAGAGATAGACAAGTTTTTTTAATTTTTTAAAAACAAGTATTAAATTACCCTGAGATGAATGAATTACCAAAAAAGAAGGAATTTTAGTCCAAAATTTATGTTTTTCAATAATGTACTGAACAAAATGTGTGATTATATTAAATTTTAATGTTTAACTACTAAATTAATTTTTTTTATAAAATTAAAATTTCTTATTAAATATAATATATTTAGTTTAAATTTTATGATAAATTTTAAAATTATTTGATATTCCATTAAATAAATTTAATTTAATGTGACCTCAATTTAATTTTTATTAAATGTGATTGGAAATTTTTATTGATAAAAATCAATAATTATATTTTTTTAGGTATTTACTGATTATGGACCGCTCTCTTGAGCCAATCAAGGTAATTATGGGATATTTATTTTTTAAAAATAGAAAAAGGTAAGATTAATTTAAGTTAAGGTAAATGTATTATTTGAAAATGTATAATTGGAAAATTAATGTAATTATTAAATACATATATAATTAAGGTAATTAATTAAAATTTATATATAATTTATAATTTATTTTTCATTAAAAGTGTATTTTTAAGTTATTAAATAATACAAATTTTATTGAAAAATATTATTAAATTATCTATAATTTATAATCTATTTTTTAATGATCGATATTGATATGAAATAATATAATGAAAAGTCATGATTAATTATTATCAAAGACTATGAATGTACACTAGGTGGACTTTTAATATGATTTATTTTATATTCAATGAACAACCAAATTTAAACTCATATCACTTTAAGGAACACAATTAACTATCATTTATGTCAATCCTTTTTTATTAATAATCTATTATTTAACTTTAAAAAGTTATCTAATTTGTATATATTATAGATTATAAATAGAGATACAGGTATAAAAGTAAAATAAAAAATTAGAAAGACTACATTATAAATTATAGATATTTTGCAAAATGATATCTTTCTTTTGTGAGGAGATCTCAGTAGAAGAGTTTTTTTTTTCTAAAAAAAAACAGTTATAAAATGGTGAGTGTCAATGACATGCTGAGGATATCAACGTATGTTTAACCTAGAGGATTTTTATATATATATATGTTACATTACACATCACGTTTTTCATCTTTCTTTTCTCTTTTTATACTGCTCTTTCCCACACTCATCTCATATCTCATGAAAAAGTGGGAAAATATCATTATTCAGACTTATTATTGGCAGCCCGTAAGAATGTTATCTTCTTCATCTTCTCAAGGCTTCTGAAAGGCATGCCATTGCAAATTTATTATGCCGTCCATATAATCAGCCCAAGAAGCCAGCCCACAATAGAAACATGAGCAGTACCGAATCGGGTAAAAAGCCTAAAACCAACGTCTCTTTCCTTTCGCTCTTAAAAAAAAAAAATTATACTCTGTTTGTTTCGAGATCCAATTTATAATATTTTTCATTAATTATTTTTAAACTTAAAGTACTCCTAATTTAAGAAAGAGAGAGACTGTATTCACAAACAATTAGAAAAGAGATAAATATTTAAAAGGATAGTTTTAAAAAAATGTTATCAATTTAAGACAAATTTATTACTACTAATTAAATTAACCATTTTTTTAATCTTAACGAATTAGATAATTAAGTCTTATATAGATAGGAACAAAGGAAGTATTAGATAATTGTGTCTCTTAAATATACTACCAATCAAAGTATCTAGGATCAAGTAATATATTGATAAAAAAACCTCATATATTAATAAAAATGTTGCATTAAAAAGGTCCACCATATTTAAAGTAAAAAAAAATAAAAAAAATTAGATCTGGCTTATCATTGGGAGAGTCTTACTTGAAGTATATAAGCACATGTTCATTTTGACAACTTAATTTGGGCTGGTTAATCGACTTTAGTAATCATTCAACGACATAAATAATGTGAGTTAAGCCTTTATTTTGAGAATTATTCAATGATTAAGTATATTTTTCTCAGTTTATTTTTTTCCTTTTTAAAAAATACAAAAGAGTTGGGTTGAGTAGTATAACATTACAAAAAAATTTAAAAATTAAAGTTGATCTTCTTTTTTAGACGAACAAATGATCAAAACCAATTGTTTATAGAAGGATTTTCTTGGGTACGTCATTTATTAATAACATTTTGGTACGTCATTTTTTGGTATAGAAGTTGATTAAAAAGTTTGTATTAAAAGATTTTTTAAAAAAAGTTACTTCAAATATTATTTAACAAAACAATCATTGTTGGCTTTAATGACATAATTTTTTTTTGTAAAGCACAAGTATGCTTAACTTTTTTCTGTCCACTTCAATTTTAAAATAAACTTAAATGTTTTATAAGTTTATCGCTAAACAAAAAAGTTAAAATAATACACATAGCATTAGGCAACTCCATGATTTTTTTTTTTTATGTGTGGTGTAAGTTGAATGATTTTGTTTTTCTTTGGAAAAAAATCAACTAAAAATGAATAGTTTTGTTTGAACCATGTGTTGCATATTTTATAATAGACCCTTTTATACGTTAATCTAACATATTATACTCTATCCACTAATATTATGAGAGTGTCTTTATGCTTTACTATTTATATACACCAAAAAATAACACACATAGAAAAAGCATAAAAAATGTGATAAAAGTCAGGTTGATAAAAAAAATATTATATTATTTATCATAAATAATTTGTCTTGGTAGTGATATAGAATAGTTTATTTTATTATGACCCGAAATAAAATCAATAACAAATATGTGCATGTTCAATAATCTTATATTTAATCAGTCATAGGTTTGATATTTTATTATTTTCTTGAAATGAGATTATAAGTCTTTTATAGATTTTTTTTTTGAATTTATAGTTTCCTCTACTTTACAAATTAGGACAGTTGAGATAATAAGTCTTTTGAAATTTTCTATACATTAGTATTAATTATATGCATTATATTTATATCAATTGGTAAAATAAAATGTGTATAAATAATCTAAAAATAGATGATAAAATTACTTTACATTAACGTGTGTCTTGGTTAATTAATGGAAATAATTAACTCCAATTTCAGATCCTATAGTTTTTAAATAACATTTTTTTTTATAATAAAACAAAGTACCTTTACAAGGGTAAGGGATTGGTTGTATTTGGTGTAGAGCATGCAGAAAGTATTTGTGTATTGTTCTTTTCTTGAAAAGAAAAAAAGTGTTACTTACAAGTTACTAGTTACACCGGGATGGAAACGTTGGAAGGTGGTGCTGCAAAATAAAATAAAAACTCCGAAGCTGACCTTATTAGCCACCCTGCTGGGACCCACAGTGGAAGATCATGATCCTATATATACGAATGGATGGCCCTGATTCATTTTGCATCTTCCAAACCGCATCATTATCGCTTACACACGTCGACCATGTGCCGCAATAATGTTTCGCTTCCTTGCATTGCATGCAATTGGAAAAATTATTAATTTTTAGGCTAAAATGTATTTTTTTTCTTTTATTTTTTTTGAATCTGCAAATTTAATTTTCTATTTTTAATTAAAAAATTTCATTTTTTACTTTTAATTTTTTTTTATAATTTTAGTTCTTAAATTGAGACATTTCATATCTCATTTTTAAAAAACATATAATTTTAGTTTTTTTTATCTAATTTCAAACATTGATTTATTTATTTTATAAATATTAATTAACATAATTTTATTTATTATTCACATGATAAATATTTTTTAAAATTATTTAATTGCAAAAAATATTAATTTTTTTAAAAAATACATAATCAAGTTTAAAATTAAAAAAGATGATTAAAATCGCATATTTTTTAAAAAGTGAAGGACAAATTATCTTAATTAAAAAATAAAAACGCTAAAACTTTGAATTTTTAAAAATTAAAGAATAAAATATTTTAATTAAAAATAAAAAAACTGAAATCATTAATTTAGAAAAATAGAATGAAAAATAATATATTTTAACTTAATTTTTATTATTTGTCTAGTGTAGGCATGTACTTCGTAAAAGAAGGATTAAATTATGAATCATTAACATTTTATTATTTTTTATTGTTGATATTAATAATTAAAATAATAATAATTTAACAGTTAAATTGATAAAATTAACATTTTATATAAAGCCATTAATCGCGTAAGTACATAATTTGAGCACGCACACGTATAAGGGATGGACTTATACACAAATAAGAGACATTTTAAATAAGAACTTTCGTTACATAAGAATGAAAAGAAAAAATTTAACCATGAGATAAAATATTTTTAGTTCTCATTCTTTATTTATTTATAAATATATATTTTTAAAAAAAACCTCGTATCCACATCTATATAAATAAACTAGACTTGAGAATAACTGAAGAAGTATTCATACTGTGTTTTTTTGTGTTGATAATTATAGTATTTATATAAATAATATTCTTCTATATGGTATTAATTGTAGTATTTATCATATACATATACATAAATAACTTTAATTATATTATTGAATACTAGATTTATTATATTTAATAAATATATATTTATAAAAAGCACGACTTTTCACATGAATCAATGTATTATTAAAAAAATTGTATCAAACAAAATTTATTTTTATAGAAAATATAATAACTATATATATATATATATATTAAAATATATGCTAAGTATAAAAGTTTTATAAATTTTATTGTTGCATAAAAAAAGTCCTATTTTTGGTATTACACTAATAACCTTTTTATAAAAATATATATTAAAGAAGTCAATTTCAAAGATTGATATGGTAAGTTGTTTGATCATGTCTTCTCTCTAAATTATATACAAATTTTAGTGTCTTCTTTTTTTTTTGTTCAATAAGAGTGAGGCCCCTTAAAAGTGTATTTGGCATTATTCTTTGGTATTGTACTCGAATACCTGTGAATTTGATCCCTTCCTCAAGTGGAGCCGAGTGAATTGGCGTTGCTGAGTTTGGCTGTCTACATTTTTTTGTAAATTTGTTATACCAAGAATATCTATTTTTTTTTTCTGTGTTGAATATCTATCTATTGATAATAAAAAGCTGATTCTTTTCGAGATGTAAAAGTTATTTGAGTGAGGCAGTAATTTTTTATTTAAGTGAGTATTACTTCTTTTATATATATATATAAATTTATAAAATTGATATAAGATTTAATTATGTTTACAGGTAAAAAATAATTTATTTAATGATAAAATATGTGTTAAATGCTAATCATATATAAAATTTTGATTACAAATAAAAATAATATTTAACTTAGTAGGGGCTAAATATAGCGTTATCTCTGAGTGTGACCCTACCCACCACATCCGCCATGGCTTAACTGGGTCCAAGTTCACGTGGTCCACTGTATGTACACATGACCACCGTTCATCTAACTGCTTTGACTTTTATTCCTAACTCAAGGATACCATTTCTTTTTCTTTGGCTTAGTGGGTCCCACACAGTTTGGCCATGTTCTGTTCAAACATTAACATATGCTGCATTAATTATAATTATAAGCAACTTATTTGGCCATGGGAGAGTTGGAATTATTATCCAGAACAGTTTTCATAAAGGCAACTCATAGCAAGGCAAGCTTTTTTTTCCTATTTTTTTTTGTTTATTATTGAATGAAATCTTATACAAGTCTTCTTAAATTATTTAGACTTATTTATTTATTAATAAAATTAATTTCATTAAATAATAAGAATAATAACTTCAGTTAAAAAATTAAATAATAAGAATATTTTTAAAAACTTTTTACCAGCATATTTCTTTTTAAAATTTAGAAGATTTTTTCCTCGTTTAGTTTACCATTTCTTACCATTTAATTTATAAGGCTGCAAATATTAAACTATTGTTGATAACTTAGTATGTGTTTTGAATTTAATATGGAACCCAATGAATTTTTATATGCCAAAAGAACTTATTTTTGCGGTCGTCTTTTTTTCTTGGACTTTTGTATGATTTGACTGAGCAACACTCGTACAATTCATAAATTACGTAATATATTGATTGTGTTTAATATTAATCGTACTGTACATAAGCTCTTTGTTTCAAGTCTCTCTCTTAAAAAAGAGCGCGCAGGTATTATTTTTTCAAAACTTCAACAAAAAAAATCATAGCTACTATTTTATGATTTCTAATGGGATGAAAAATAGTGATAAAAAAATGGTGAAAGAGAAGCTTAAAAATGATAGAAAGAAAGCAATAATACGTATGATGGAAAAAAATTATATAAAAAAATAGTTTTGAAAGTTACAGATTTTGTAACAAAGATATGAAATTTCTATAAAAGTATACAAGTTTATAAAAGGAGTATCATATTATTTGTAGAATGATTAGATGTATTATCAAATAACATCTAATTAAGCTGATTGATTGATGACATTGACTAGTTTCACAGCCTCATCCCTGCTGCAAGTGCAAGGTGATCGTGAAGCCAGCACTGTAGCTTTTGCCTCCGAGAACCATCGATTTAGAATGAGTTCATAATATTGAATATATATATATATATATATATATATATATATATATATATATATATTATAAAAGTACTTATAAAAGAAAGTAAAATGAATTGATCTTATATATTCACGTATAAACTAAAATGATACAAAAATGAGTTTAGTTTAACGTATAAACTAAAATCAACTTCTATAAAAGTTCTTTTTCATTACTTTTGCCAAAAATTAAAGTGCATAAATTAATCATAGTTTAGGCAAAAAAACTGATCAATATCTTTTATTTTATTATTTTTCAATAAATATTATGAATTTTTTTTTATCTAAATCCAAAAGTATTCATTTTATTAATTGGGGGTAGTGTTTTATTCCCTGTTTTGCTGTATTTGTATATAAAACTTTAAAAAACAGTTTGGAAAACATCGTAATAGCGTTAAAGTTTATTAACTAGCTTCTAGCTAGAGCTTATGCAATATATCACATAAAGTTCCTAACTGGCTATTAAAATAATACTAGGAATAAACAAGTTTTAAAGTGTGATGTTGATATCTATAATTTAAAACTTCTTACACATTAGTCTTACTAGCCTGTCCAAGTCTCGCGTGGGTACTTTTCTTTTTTTTAGGTGTTGCACAATGTGGGAGGGAAGTTTTCTACGTGGATACACTGTGCCTGTGGTTTTTAGGCCGTTAGATATAAAGTTAAATTTTTTAACTGTAGAAATCGTAAAATACAATGTATCAGTAAAGTATGAAATAACAAATATGTATTGTTCAGTAGTTTGTATAATTACACGCTCGATTGTATTTCTTCTCTGAATATGCTAAAAAATCTGTAAGTCCGTATGATGTTTGTCCTCCTCTATAGTAAGTTGAATCCAGAATCCAAAATACTTTGATTTGTGTGTGTTTGCATATCAACTTCCCTGTTTCACCACTCCAATTTTACAACAACTAAATTTTGTGTTTTAAGATTTTTAATTCAAATTGAAATAAAAAAACTAAACATAAATTGTTTTTCAAAAGTTTTAAGTTTCAAAACATTCTCGTTTGATGTAAAAAATATACGATGGGATCTTTACTTGGGTCATAATTAAATTTAGAGATCTGGATAGAGATTAAAGATGATGAAAATGTAAGTTATTTTAAAACTTTATATATTATGACTCACGTTTTCATCTACTTCTTTAGCATCGAATTGAAACTACAAATTTAGTTACAACCCAAGTTAAGATCCAATCGATTAATACCATTTTTAACACTGAACAAAAATGTTTTGAAACTAGAAACTTTTGAAAAACAATTTCTATTTGGCTTATGGTTTCAATTTAGATTAAAAATCTTAAAACACAAAAATTTTAAAACGTGAACAAGTAAAGTAGAATGATGAAACGAAAAAGGTGATATGCCATAAACACGCACAAATTAAGGTATGAACGAGGTCAAACAAGAGTTCTGAACTCAGCTTACCATAGAGGAGGATGAACTGTATGCGGACTTATGAATGTGAAATGTCACTTGTTTTATTGATAAGTAATTTATGTTTTTTTTATGTTAAGAACTTGACTAACAATTTTTAATCAATTTTTTTCTTCTCGTCGACAGTTATATATAAATTTAAAAATCGGGATTTTACTTAAAAAAGCAAGTCTATTTTAAAAACTTACAACTTTAATATAATGAGAGTGAATAATTCTTTTGCCATTCTCCAAAAGTAAAATTGACAGACAACAGTCACAAACAAAGGCAACAAGATTTGCTCTTGCCGTGTCGCCATCAAAGACTTGTTCACGTAGTTGTTGTATTTTACTGTCACTATTATACGTTACTTACCTTACGGTAATTCGTTAAACTGAATTAACAGAACTTCTAGTTCAGCGCCGCACTAGCCCAAGCCAAGCTGAAACGAGCCGAGCCAGTCCCATAGCAAAACTCGATCTCTTAGCTGACTCAGCTCCAGCAGCCGCCACAAAAAGAAAATTAGACAACCAAAAAGCATTACGCGTTTCTCTCTCTCTCTCTCTCTCTGTATCTATCTATCCTTCTCTTAAAACCGCAGTGTCTGAGACGAGCGAGCCACTATGACCCGCCGCGACTTCGATCTCCGGCAATCTAACTAAAACGGCGGCGTATAGCGGGATCTGCGAGCATGGAGGGTGAGAACGCGAGCAAGGTGATCGAATTGGTGAACGAGATAGCCAGCATCTCCGAGTACAGGCCTCCGGTGAAGAAGCAGTACTGCAACTTGGCGCGGAGGCTGAAGCTTCTGATCCCGATGTTCGAGGAGATTAGGGACATGAACAAAGACGCGCTTCCCGAGGACACTTCCAACGCCGTCCTCGCCTTCAAGGAAGCTCTCCAATCCGCTAGGGAACTCCTCAGATTCGGAAGCGAAGGCAGCAAGCTTTACTTGGTTTGTTTTTCTTACTCTTTATTGTTATTATTATTGTTTTCTGCTTTCTTTTGTACGACCGAAAGTAGTTTTTGCAATAACGATTTTAAAGCTACATTCTCTGGATTACTTTTAATTTTTTAAAGATTTTTTTGTATTTTTTTTTATAAATTTATTTTGGTTTTTGAACTGCTTTTGTTTTTTTTTTTGCCTCTTTTGTATGTTGATTGTTGATCGCGTTGAGGATATGATTTGTGGTATTTGGAAATTGTAAAGAAAAGAAAGCTTGGAGCTGGTTTAGTGTTTTTGTTTTTGATTGTATTTGCTGAAACTATAAGCCAGCCAAAGTTTTAAATTGCGGACAATTTCCAGTTGCGGATCGTTTTTTAAAGCCTTGCCTACAACTTCTCAAGACCTTGGACAATTTGTAGGTCTTGTTTCCTGATAGGTTTGTTGATGTGTGCCTGGCTGTACCTGGATGTGGATGTCAGCGAAAGAATCCTCTCCCTTTCACCTCTGATTGTTAACAAGCTTTAGATAGGAACTTGAATAAAGATTTTTTTTATGTTTTTTCTTCCTTTGCTTGAGACACTTTCCCAACTTCAGAAGGGAGATTTAAAGATATATATAGGCTTGCACGCGCACACATATACGAGAGGAAGGGAGATTTCTGAATGCAGTGTATTTCATACAGTTAAAAACTTTGGGGATTCCCTTTTCTAGCCAGCGGTACTTGTTGATCCAGTGTGCCAGACATTCTACCGTTGATGTTTGGTTCCTATGGTTGATGAGAAGCTAATATATAATATGGATTGTGAATAGCACCCTCTCTGTGAATGTGATTAAAACCTCTTTATTGAAATTACCATGGGATTTAAAAGTTGGATTTGTTTTACTTTGGGATGTTTTTAGCATTTTGGTAATTTTGCTACATGGTCCAAACGGTTTGGACAATTGTTATTTGGATAATGGATAACCTACATCTGTTGTGGGGAGCTTTGCAGAAAAAGTTAAAAGGTAAAATGTAGAGGTAGGCAAAGGGTATTTTTTATATTCTTTACAAATTTCTTACATCAATTATCATAAAAACATTGTCCGTGGTATCAAATTTATTATATATTGTGGGACTTTGAAATGGTCAAACTAATCCGGTTATATGCAACTATACGAAATTTAATGCAATTTGCAATATTAATTGTATGTCTACATGAGAATCTTAGTTTACTTACTTACAGTTTCATAGGGAGGCATTCATGTATGCTTGTTGTGACCTGTGGTTGCTCGCAGCTCTATTTTTCATGTGATTGGGACCTGTTAGAACTATGGTTGAATGATATGTTTGGAGAAAACATTATGGAAATATGCATCTGATAAAATGATTTCTGCTGCCTTACATGTTGATTCTGTTGTCTTTATTCCTGTTTTCAGGTCCTTGAGCGGGACGATATTATGAATAAGTTCTACGAGGTGACAGCTCAGTTGGAACAGTCATTGGGTGGTATTTCCCATGATAAACTTGATATATCAGATGAAGTTAAAGAGCAGGTATAAATATTTCAATTATATATAAACTATTGTATGCATGCAAGACAGTGATATTAGTCTGCCAAATCTGATCCGTTGAACGTTCCTTCCTCTAGTTAGCTATTGAGATTAGAATGGATACTCCACCATTGTGGCTCTTCTTTATCTCTAATTGTTTTGCTATTTACACAATCTTGCTTAATTCTCCCAATAATTTCAGGTTGAGTTGGTTCTTGCCCAGTTCAGAAGAGCTAAAGGGAGGGTTGATGAACCAGATGTCAGGTTGTATGAGGATATGTTGTCTGTTTACAACAGCAGCAGTGATGCAGCTACAGATCCATCTGTTCTAAGTCAATTAGCTGAAAAATTGCAATTGATGGGAATAGCTGATCTTACTCAAGAATCACTTGCTTTGCATGAGATGGTGGCATCAAGTGGTGGGGATCCAGGAGCACGCATTGAGAAAATGTCAATGTTATTGAAGAAGATAAAGGATTTCGTGCAAATAGAAAATCTAGTCAAGGATGATAATTTAGGAGGAAAAGGCATTTTCTCAAAAGTCTATGGACTTGGGACAAATGAAAAGAGTCATCAGGCTCCTGTTATCCCTGATGATTTTCGATGTCCGATTTCCCTGGAATTAATGAAGGACCCTGTCATTGTTTCAACAGGACAGGTATGTACATTATATGATGCTCCCTGACAGCTAAATTGCAAATACTGTGCAGTTGACCATTATCCTTCTTGACTTGGCAAATTGAAATATCAGATGATCCCTTTATGTGTGCTTGAAAGTAAAAATGCCTGCTAAAGGCACCATGTTCTAGCACAATTTTGTTAAGATATCTAATTTTTTTCTGGATAAGGATTGTCTAATTTTACTCATTAACATGACAGGGTCATTTTATGTGAAAGAAATATGTGAAAGCAAAATTAATGGTCCCTACTTTATTATAAAATCCTCTTAAAAATAACTTTATTTTAAAATTCTGAAGTTATTGAGCATCACATTACTTGGACGGATTGCAACATGTACAATTGCTTTGAATATTCATAGATTGTTGTGAAACATAAATCTTGGTTGAACTTGGAAACTTGGTATAGAAACTGAAGGCTATTCTATATTACACCCTTCTAATTGACCTATTGATCTATGTTTGTGAATGCTGATTTCTGTTCACACTATTGACATTTTACCGCTGCTTCTGAATTGTTTTGTTTATAATGTCACATTGCCCGCTCAAATACATCTTGTTCTCATCTGCAGACTTATGAGCGTACTTGTATTGAGAAGTGGTTGCAAGCAGGGCACGGGACCTGCCCCAAAACACAGCAGACTCTCACTAGTACTGTTCTCACACCTAACTATGTATTACGGAGCCTCATAGCACAATGGTGTGAAGCCAATGGCATAGAGCCACCAAAACGACCTAGCGATTCACAACCTAGTAAATCAGCATCAGCCTACTCTCCTGCTGAGCAAAGTAAGATTGAAAGTCTTCTCCAAAAGCTCACATCTGTGAGTCCTGAAGACCAGAGATCAGCTGCTGGCGAGATCCGCCTTCTTGCAAAGCGCAACGCAGATAACCGCGTTGCCATTGCTGAAGCTGGTGCAATACCTCTCCTTGTTGGTCTTTTGTCTGTGCCTGACTCCCGCACTCAAGAACATGCCGTGACAGCGCTCCTGAATCTTTCCATATATGAAAACAACAAAGGAAGTATTGTTTCTTCAGGAGCAGTTCCAGGTATAGTTCATGTGCTGAAGAAGGGAAGCATGGAGGCTCGGGAAAATGCAGCAGCAACACTTTTCAGCCTTTCAGTAATAGATGAAAACAAGGTTACAATTGGATCTTTAGGAGCCATACCACCACTAGTGACACTGCTAAGTGAGGGTAACCAAAGGGGTAAGAAAGATGCTGCAACAGCACTCTTCAATTTGTGCATTTATCAGGGCAACAAGGGAAAGGCAGTGAGGGCTGGCGTTATTCCCACGCTGATGCGACTACTGACTGAACCTAGCGGGGGAATGGTGGATGAAGCATTAGCTATTTTGGCAATATTGGCTAGCCATCCTGAAGGGAAGGCTACTATTAGAGCTTCAGAGGCAGTGCCGGTTTTAGTAGAGTTTATTGGGAATGGCTCACCAAGGAACAAAGAGAATGCAGCTGCCGTTTTAGTTCACCTCTGTTCTGGAGATCAACAATATCTTGCACAGGCACAAGAGCTGGGGGTGATGGGTCCACTGTTAGAATTGGCTCAAAATGGTACAGACAGAGGCAAAAGAAAGGCTGGACAATTGCTAGAACGTATGAGCAGGTTAGTTGAGCAACAGCAGGAAGTTCCAATACAAACTGAAACTCAAGCTCAGAACGAGGATACCCAACCACCTTTGATTACTAACCCCGATGATTCCTAAGATGTCTTATTATACTTTGTTCATTTTGTCTTTTTGTTCTCTTTAAAGTGTTGAAAGAAGCATCTGTTTGGAGGAAAGGGTGGAAGATCACCTTCCTACTCCATAAGTTATTTGTTTGTTTGTGTGATATTCAGCAGAGATGTAATGCAAAAAACTTGTGAAAGTGGGCAAGAAGAAATCGAAGCAAATGGGCAAGCTTGAAGTGGAAAATGTATAATTTGTAACATGCACTGTATTCTAATCATCCTCAGATTTTAATGAAGAGATGTTTTGTTTATTCGTACCGCATCACATGATGTTAGAGATGTTATAAAAGTATAAAGTCATTCATTTGTCTTTTTTTTATCTAGCAATTTATCATTTCGAAAATGTTAGTTCATAACGTCATATTAGAGTTATTATGTCAGCAAAAAAAGTATTAGAGTTATTATGATCAAGTGATTTGAAGTTGAATTATTGTCATTCCAACTCTAATATTGAATGATTAGTTGAAATAAAAGACAAGGTATGCAACGCATAAAACAGTTAATGACCAATGCAACATGGGGCACGATACAGGCCTGGATCGGAGAATTATCTTTTCGTTTTGCTTGTTGGTATTTGTGGAATGGACGTAATGATTGCTGTTTAACAGGGAAGAAAAAACTAAAACTAAGGTGAAGCCTGATGATGAAGAGCACAAGGTGATCGATCTTTTTCATGTTTTTATTTTGGTCAAAACTATTGGTGTCTGATTCAAGGATAACATCAATAAGGACTAAACTGAGTCAATTTTGTTTGGGAAGTAACCACTCAAGTAGTTTGAATTTTGGCGTCATTGGTATTTTGTGGAATGGACATAATAATGGCACAAGTTCCTTTTTCATAGTAAGTAGCAGCAGCAGTCGAACTTATTAGTTAATCACGCCAAATATTTCAATTTAATCAATTAACCTTTAAACTTTACACTTCTGATCAGTTCATAACTTATAAGATATCTGATTTGTTTAAGAAATATAAATGTTTTAGGTAGCTTCTGTATCAACATTGGTATATCCACGGCTTTTGTAGCTGAATTATGGGTGCTATTTTGGCCATTGAAACAGCTTGGCAAAAAGGTTGGTTACAATTTTGGCTTGAAAGTTGAAACGGACTTAACATTAGTTGTCCAATCCTTCTCCAAGCCTTCTCTTGTTTCCTGGAAGCTTAGAAATCGCTGGCTGAACAGTCTTATTTTTTTACCTCTCAAATGCATTTTTGTGTTTCTCACGTATGCAAGAGAGGTAAAGCTTTAACCCTTGTGCTGATAAGTTAGCTAATCATGGTCTTACAGTTAATTTCTTTACTTGGTGGGATTCAATAACATCCTTCTGTATGTATAGCTGATTATATGCACAATAGGTTAGACCTAATTACAGGTTTTGATCTTTTTTCGGTTCATGGGTCTTGGTACGGTCCTTCCATGCTTTTTCCTCACTTTGGTCTTTAATATATCTTGTACTTGTTGAGGATGTTTAAGAGGTGAGTGTGAATATAGTTTTGATGTATTCTCTTAATCATGATAGCAGCCAGTCTTTTCCAAAAAAATATATAAATGTTTTCGTCTTTTCTTTTTATTCTGAAATTATTAATATTTTACCAAATTTTTTGTCTCATTAATACTGGATGCAATAATTAATGGGACAAAATTAATGCAAATAATACTGGACGCTAACCATTTTCTTTTAAGAAAATAAAAGTTAAATGTATGACCTTTCACAAATAAGAAGTTAATTGGCTCATAATGTCATAAGAGTAATTAATAATACAAAGCCCTTTAATTTTCTAATAATTAATTTATTTCTTAAAAGGACAAGTCAAACCATCTTTTCCATAAAAGTCCCAACATTTTAAAAGGTCTCGAGTTTGTAGAAGCATTAAGTAGTACTAAAACGCCCCTAATCAAATGTGAGAAGGTTTTCACGGTATGATATGCGTATTCCATTATAGCTATAGTTCTGCAATTCACGCACTTAGATTTACTTGGATTATTACAAGTGCCCCAATAGATTTTTCGCTGCCATAGCATTTCTAGTTCTAATCTAAAAGATTCCACGCTTCATTTTGGCAATTTGCAGCTAAATATCTAGTTCTTAAATCCACCAAATTGATATATTCCTACCTTGCTAATTCGGTGTCGTTTTCCTGTGATTTGGTGCACCTTTCGGTTTTCGAGGGATTCGTCTTCAAGATCAAAATTTGATTCTCTCTGATTTTGTTTCTCCGAAAGTGATGGTGCCTGCCTGCTTGGTGCATTTCATTTAATATGTCTTGGTTTTCAATGTTATTTTCGTAATTCCATGCTAAAAAATATCTTCACTCACATTTTTTTTACAAGAGAGCTTCATTCACATTTTTGTAAATATGAAAAAACATTTATTTGGAGAGGTAAATCCTCAAAATGAATCTCACTATTTTGAAAAGTTAATTCTTAGTTCTTTGTTGAAGGATTGCTTGGTTAAAAAAAAAGCAATTTTGGTTAACAATATTAATTCACAAGCAAAATTTACCCCTACAAGAGCACATTTCAATAATGCATGCATCAAGATATTTAAGTATGAAAGGTTGATCGTGACATAGTATATACTTTCGTTTCAGTTTTAAATTCACTATTACTAAGGAATTGATTATATATATATATATATATAGAAAGATTTATCATGATATGGTATGTATACATTTGTTTTTTTAGCACAAATACATTATTAAATTATAATTAAAAAAATCTTAAAATACATGATAATGTAACTTATTAAGAAATCTATAGTAAAAATATAAGAAAGTATACGCTAATGCTTGTGATGAAATTTGCTAAATCACACGCTAAAGTTAGTAGCGGTCTCTGCCACTGATGGGTGGAGATGTCCCCACGTATATGTAAAAGGAAAAGGGAAGGGAAAGAAAACAGAAAAATAGAAGAAGGCAAAGGGGAAAAAGAATATAAGATCGAAGATGCAAATGATAGAAGGTAATGAATGAAGACGGGGAAAGTAAAGTAAGACAAAGGAAGCATATATGTTAGAGGCCCTTTAAATTTGAGGCTTGCCACCCATATAGATAACGTATGTTTTCAAAGGATCAATTATATATGCTTGTAAGCACTGTTCAAACACAATAAAAGTCACACTGAGTTGCAGTATCACACCATTCCATGAAGAGTGCATGAATTTCTGAGCCCCCGGCCCTCGTTTGTACCGTAGCATAGAAAACTCTGCAGATTTAACCCACACTGATTCGTTTTTCCTCTAAGTCTCGCAATATGTTTCTTCTTTGAGACCAACACACACCGACATTTTTGGAATCTGGGTGATCATTTACTACCTACGTCCAAAGACACGGAGAGAGCTTTTGTCTGTGTTAGTCTTCTGTTGCTTTTTTTTCGTTCTTAAAAGGTAACAATATCAATTGGTTCTTACAAAAGTTATCATCACCTCAATGATCGATGCCCTCTTTTTTTTTTTTTATTAGATAATTCATTCATTAATTCCTGGTGGGATGATTATAATAATAAAGTTTGTAATTATTAGCGTGGAAGATCTTTGTTCAATTTCGAATGGCAACATCGATCACTCCAAAGAGGCATATGGTATGGGGATAATGAGAAATGACCCCAACACGTAGAAAAAGGTCACACTTATTTTGACCGTAGAATCTCTTTTTCTTTTTCCTTTCGTATTCAATTGCGTAATTAAACATGGCCCAAAAGGAATTTCATAATTAACAATCAGTGTTTGTATCTTGCATCATTCTGCTGAAGAAGTTCTAGAACAGTCACTCAGCTCAGTTTGGTCGAATATAGAATTGCATGATTTTGAGTGAGATTTTGGCGTCTTCTTACCAATGGTTACATTTGGCTTCCACTTTCAACCTCAAAACAACAAACACACATGTGCGACGTCCTATCTTATGAATCTAATAGATAATTACAACATCTTATGTTTGACCCTTGACTCATGATGTCTAATGTTTTATTAAAATTTCTCCCTCTTCGCCCTTTCCCCTCAACTTTGCACACATTTCTTGTTTGTTATATGTAACCAAATTACTTGTTTGATTTCATTTCTTATTTCATGTCTTATTCACATATTATTTCTTAATCCGAAAACAGAAATAAATGTTTTCTATCCTTGCTCTAGAAATTGTATATATGTGAAAACAGAATTTCAAAACTCCAAAACAAAAAACTACTTTCACGTTAGTAAAATAAAAAAAAATAACATAACAATATCATGGTAATAAAGAAATACACAAAAATTAAATTAATGAAAGTTACATAAATGATGCATGAAAAGTTCTATTGTAATTATTTTGTATCTATCATCTATGGCATGTATCATCACGTTAATTATTAACATAAGAAGGATCTTAAAGGGAAAAAAAATTACCTATTTCTATTATATGCTAAAAGTAAGATATGAAGAGCTTTGTCGGAAGCAAAATTTACCACGATTGAGGAAAAGTAATTAAAGAGTAGCTCCAGTGCATTAAATAACTGTCGCACTCAAGTTTCCAAGAATTTCACATTCTAGAAAGAGTGAGGGTGAGTAGGAATACTTAACTCCAGCACTGGCTAAGGCTGGCTAAAGTACTCACAGTGACTAAAGAGAAAAGAAAAAGTTAAAAAAAAAAAAAAAAACTTAGTAAGGAGGAAAGAGTTGCTTACAATATGGTGTCAGACGCTAGCTTAGGTCTTTTCCTTGAATTATCCTATTGGTATATCATGTCATGTCCACTCCAAGATGCATGACAAACATTCGTATCACAAACGGCTAGTAACATGCAGCATGGGATATATATGCATGCTACTATGCTTTGCATTAAGAATGTTTCACAAATTGAGAAAAAAAAAAAACTTGTATAAAGTGCTAGCTCGAACATGAAATTTAAACAAACTTATCCCGAGATATACTACCTTGGCTAAAGCTAACGTGGAGTGGAGTGGCACATTCTTTAGTACTGTAAACAACATAGCTTTTCTTCTTTTCTGATATTTGTGCTAGATCGTGCTAGCCGAATCTGATAATCGTATGTAGGAAAAAACTAGTGTGTGTGTGTGTGTGTGATAGTGTTGAGTTAATTCTAGCTAGCGCTTATAAATATATAATAAACAAAAAAGTGTTAAGTAAATAAATTACTTAGAGAAGAAGTTTTGTACCGATCGACATGAGATCACAAGGTGTCAGATAGCAGAAACACAAAACATTACATGCACACACAGTTATACAATTAAAGCAAGCCCATGTATATAGTACATAAAATACTCGACTGGATGAAAAAAAAACAAAAAAAAAAAACATAAACACAAATCAATGACCGGAATTGCAATTACAAGAAGAGAAGACATCAATTCTACCATGTCTGCGTTAATTTCTGTCAACTGATGATAGTGAGAACTTGGAATGAAGTCAAGTCGAGGGTGTTCAGTATAACACATCCAAATCGTTTGAGAATTTCTCTGATCCATCAAGGACATAACAATTCCGGTGATGTGGTTATTGACCACATACACGTTATATGTTCAAAGTTACAAGAGATGAGTAGCAGAAAAAGAAGCAAGACCTGACATATCAGTCCATGAATAGTACTGGTTATTTTCTGAGACATTATTGAGTGTTGATCTTGACAAATTCAAAGCCCCACTTTCCTCCATTTTAACCGATGGCATCTGAGAAACCCTGGAATTCGTTGTTATGTCACCACCAAAACCAGAAGGTGTTTCGTTAATACCTTCATTTTGAAAAGGGTATGAACCAGCTGAAGTTGATTCAAAACCATTAAAGAAAGGAACCTGCTGATGCAAGCGCCACTGATCCATTCCTCCACCAGCAGAAGAATTACCAATCTGAAACCCCATGTTCTCGTTCTGTCCGTGAATCTCACGCAACCCAAGACCCATGTTTCCAACAGCATAACGATTAAGGTTCTGAAGAGAAGCCAAGAAGGGAAGGTTCTGTGGCTGTGGCAACTGATGACCAATCTGTTCATGAGTGGTTCCACCAGAGGGGACTATTGCACTTGTGGAACCAGAAAGTGTTTGTTGTTTCTCCGATGATGCTGGAGACTTAGAGCGACTACTCCTCTTGTTCTTCTTGTTCCTACGGCACCCTCCACCCACAGGAACGTTTCTTAGGGCACCCCCTCTTGTCCAATAGCGCCTACAAGTCTTGCAGAAGTGGCGTGGCTGAGAGAGGCTATAGTTGTTGAAGTAGCAAAATTTAGTGTTGGTGGAATCACAACGTGGACACTTGAGAGCTGCTTCTGGTGGTGGTAACTTAGCTAGCCTAGCTCGATCTGCCATGGAACCTGGCCTGATTGAACCCACAGAACCTCCCACATGAGATTGATGTGGTGGCAAAGGTGGAAGAAGCTGAGTGTTGTCACCACCATTATTATTTGCTTGAGGATGGTTATTTGGTTGCTGCAAAACACAGATCAAGAACAAAAGGAAAAGAGAGGAAAGAAAGAAAAAAAAAGTTAATTATATGATGGAAATTGGATACAAAATCTGGTATATTCAGGGAGATATTACAAGGAATAGGAATAAATTATCTTTTGCAATTATATACATTTTTAAAAACTTTATTTTTAGGGTTCAGAAGCTGTGGCTGAAAATTGAGGAAAAACTTATTACCTGCTGCCAATTGGGAGGATCTACAAAGACTGGAATAGAGGAGAAAACCATGGCGTTCAAATGCTTTTATGTTTTTTCTTTTTATAAAGTTTGATGGCTCTTTAGGGAGATGGTGGAGAATCCACACCAAGGGAATACCAGAGAGGAGAAAGAAAGGGAAAAAGGAGCTTAAAGGAGGAGGAGGGTGGAGGGAAGAAAGCAGGAAGAGGCTTTAATTTCTCTTTACTTTGCGCTTATTCCCTCATCTTCTTTTTGTTTTATTTATTTTTTAGGGTTTTGAGTAGTAGTGGACGAAGTTTCTTAACCTATAAGCTTCTTCTTTTTTTTTTTTTTAATGGCTTGGTCTGTAAATTTGTTCAGCAAAAGGGGATAATGGCTCCCATGCATGGGAGAGAAATTTTAATAAAGAAAGCTATATGCATGATTATACTGTATATATGGGTGTGCGTGGCAACATTGCTAATCGCTGTCTATTCATGGATGATGGTGGAATCAGCTTACATAATCAAATAAAAAGATTTTTAAGCTCAACTATCTAGCTGACAGATTGACATGTTCCCAAGCACATTATTAAATTAATACTCAAACAACCATAATGAAATAAAATAAAATAAAAATAAAAATTATGGACATCACACGTTGGAGTAAGTCTTATAATTCAGACACTTATGAAGCCTAAGTACTGATTAAAGAACCCTACGCTTTCAGTTCATGTACACATGTATTTTTTTTTTTTGGTAATTGATTACATAAATAAATATATATTTAAAAAATATGAAGAGTACTCCAATTCATATAATAAAAGGTTCAGAAAAACGAAGTATATTCAGAACTGAGTGATAAAGTTAAACTAAACGAACCGTGCACCGTAAAGGCGACCAACACCAATCCGAAAAAGTGAATCTATCCCCTACAATTATCAATGACTGGGGAAGTACTAGATGAGAAAAAAATGGAAAGAAGGTAAAATAATTCGTTCACTCATTTAAGAGGCTGACAGGCAAAATATAAATACATTTATAGCTTCAAATGCATATATGTCACAAAAGGGAGGTCTTTCAATCATTGAATAATGTTGGATTATTTCATTAAGCTTTGAAGTTTAATTTCCTGAAAATGAATTCTTCTGTTATTTCCTTTTTTTTCTATCAAATCATTTGCAAGATGAAAGAATTGAAATAAGAGAAAACATAAAGCTATCAATTAAAAAAAAGTAAAATAAGATTTTTGAAGCAAAAGTTTCAGTAATTTTTACATGCATGTACTTATGGTATTTTATTAAATGTTAATTTTGTTAATAAAGGAATCATTTTATAAATATATAATAGTCAAATAGAAACGCATTGTGTTTAGATATGTATCAATTTTCACTCCTATCATTTTGCGTCTGCTGATGAAACACACCCATTGAGTCACCCACTAATATGTCAGATTTTTTTTCGAAATACGATTTTCCAAAGGATGCGACAAGTGGAGTAATTAAAGAAAAGATGAGACAAGTAATTCAGAAAGAAAGCATGAAAGGGGAAAGAAAGTTTGCAAAATTGTCATATATATATATATATATATATATATATATATATATATATAATGTGTTGTATCATAAATATATAATTGGAGCTAGTCTTTATTAATTGCTAGCTTTACTTTTTTTATAAACTCAGCACCAGTAAATTGAAGGCTTAAAGTTGTGGTCAGATCCTTTTTGGGCACAGCAACAACACTTAAGAGTTGAATACATGAAATGCTTTGTTTATCCAACTTTATATATCAAGAATTAACGAATAACTTTCTAAGTCGCTAGACAAAACCTTCTAGTTGCCTCTTAGCTTTAATGGTTCAATAATTAATACTTCAAAATAGAGGGCTATTGATTAATTAACGTGTGTTCTTTTGTCTATTTATGCCTAGCTTTATCTTTGATGACCTCCTTTTTTCCCGATGCAGAGACCCTCAAATTTGGTAGAGTGAAAAAACAACATATTCTTTTTGTAAGTAGGCCGGAGTCGCACTCGGGAATGAGGAATTAAATGCAACCATGATGTCAATGTCGTTTCTTCATCGATAAGAAATTTTTTTATCTGCTATTAAGCTTCATCATGCGTTAATTCATGCCCTTTTTGGATAACTTAGCATGCACTGTTAATTAGAGGACTACTATTGTTCTGCAAGCTTTTCCAAAAATTATTCAAGAAGAGAGGGGGATCTATATATCCATGACAAGATTTTTGCCCGTTTCTTGTACACATTTTCATGGATTACCATGGAAGATTTAAAGAAAAACTTATTTAATTTCCCAGTGAATTTTCATCCTCAAGAAAAAATTTCGAAGATAAGTTTTCCTTACGAGTTTCAGAATAAAAAAAATAATATTTTTTCATAGTAATACTAATTAAATTTCCATAAATATTATTGTTTCTTAAAAACTATAATTGTTTTTGAACGAAAAACTGCAGTTAAATCCCTAAATAATTATTTGCAGCCAAATTCGAAAAAAATAACATTTCCTAGTAAATGTACATAAGATTTTTTTTTGTATATATATACTACCAAGTAATTTCATAAGGAATTTCTGCAATTCCTTTTGTTGTTGTTGTTGTTAGTTGGTTAATTTCAAATTCACAAGAAGTAGAAAAAAAATTACAGTTTAAGTCAAAATTCCCAGTATTTTTTGTGTAAAACTTACAAAACATCAATAATAATAGTAATCATTTAGAGCAAACTAGCTACAATTTTTTTTTTGCAGATTTCAATATATACAGTGTGATTTGTGAAATGGGTTTATAAAACATGTAAAGAGTATTAAAAGCCATAATATTTTTTTCGTATATTAAATGTATTTTAATTAAATGTTGTCAAATGTAGTCATGCTTAATATGATCATTAATTATCATTATCACTACTATCTTTATTAGGGATGATGGTGATGATCATATTACTTATGAGTTCTCCATGCCTTTGTTAGATTTACTTTTGTTGTGTGTTATAAATATGTGCCCCATTTGTCTTGGTTGAGTGTTTTGTTGAAGGACGAGTCAATAAAAAAAAAAAAGCACTACAAGAAATTCGCTCATCAGCGATGGAATTTTAGCGAGGGAAAATTTCAATCATTAATCACTTGCGAAATTGTAATAGATTTGCGACCGATTTTGTTTCCTCCCTTATACTCTCGTAAATTAGCAATGACTTGTTAAAGATAAATATTCCTTCCATATTCCCTCTCTCAAATATAATAAATTATTTAACGAGTGACTTATTCCATCATAGATCTATCGCCAACAAAAAAAATTGTAAATACAAAATTTAATGTTAGTGAGAGATTATTTGCCTTGCGTTTCCCTCGCAAATTTACGATAGAAATAACTCTCATTAATCTCTCGCAAACTAGGTTATTAGATTAGAGTTATCGTTAGTGAGGGTATATCTCATCACAAATTTGTGAATGATACTTTACCTCGCAAAGCGCAAAAAAAAAGTATTCTAGCTTAACAAAGGATAATTTACCTTAATAACTTTCTTTATTTACAGTTATTTTAAGATGATTTAATTTAGTCTTCTTACATCGCTTGCTAACTACATCCCCTTTTTGATAAATATACTCCAATGTTCCTTTTTAAATCTTAAATATCCATTATATCCTTTTTTTTTCTTAATCTATATAATAAAACAACATACAAGGGAAATTATCTCAATAATCTCCTTTATTTATTGACATCTATCTAAGACAAGTTAATATAGTCTTCTTATAGAAATGTGGTAATTGCATCTCCTTTTTTATAAGTACATTCAAGCCTTCCTTTTTAAATCTTAAATACCTATTATATCCTTTTTTCTTGATCTATCATGTAGAATGAAAATTACCTCAATAGCCTCCTTTATTTACTGACAGCCGGTGCTAACCTTCCTACATGAACTTGCTAATTGCACTCCCCTTTTGATAAGTACACTCTAACCTTCCTTTAAATCTTTAATGCCCATTATATCCTTTTTTCATTAAAGGAGTACACCCCTCTAACCCATTTTCCTTTCCAAAAATACTTAATGGGTTAGGAGACACCAATCAGTCCTGTCCAGGACAAAAAACATTATGAACAACAATTTTTTTTTTCTTTAAGTATTTAATACACTTACATATTATCTATATAATAAATATCTATGTAATAAAATAATGAATAAATTACCCGACTAATTTTTTACACCTATGAACAAAGAGAACCTATTTTGTACTTTCCTTTTTTTTTCATTATCCCCTTCTTTCATTTGTTCTCTCCTTTTCTTTTTCTTCCTTTTTTTCTTCTTTCTTTCATCTCTCTCTCACACACTCTCTCTTTCCTTTTTTATTTTACGTTATTTATTTATTTTTTATTTTTCTTTTTATTAATTTTTTTACAATATTTTTTTAAAAATTCTTTTCTTTTCTTTTTTATTTATATGCAATATTAGTATTAAATGATACAATTTTGACTGAATATTTAATAAATTCATATACAAAGTCTTATTCATTGTTTAGTTCTCTCTCATATTCTATTGTTTATTTTTTAAATAAATATTTATATAGATAAGTCATATTGGAAAAAATATAGGAATGAACATGATTTGTGTGAATGCAAGATTGATTGACTAGAATAACTTTACTCTATATAACAAATAATTATTTTATTATTTATCCTACTCATTTTTCTTAAAATGTTTTTTCTTTTTATGTTGTATTATTTCCTTTTTGTATTTTTTATATTCTACATTTTATTCTTAAAAAATTTTAATATTAAAAATTTATGTTTACCAAAATAATAACATTCAGTTAATATATTTTTATAAAATAATAGTTTGATTCTTTGTTATAGGGCAACCAAATTTAATTAATTTAAATTACTTTATCAATAATATCATAAATTAAAATAGTTTTAGTTATGATAGAGATAAAAAAATATGATTGATGATAGTTTAACACAATTACATAAAAAGGCAACAATAGTATATATATATATATATATATATATATATATATATATATATATTACTTTGGAATCCTAAAAAAATTACTTAGAAAATATTTTTATATAAATATATAGTTAATATATTAAAATTAATTTATTAAATTTTTTTTATTACAATTTTTTTAATTACTTACTCACTATATCATAAATTAAATTAGTTTTAATTTTTTTATTATAAAGACCACAATTATCATTTACGGGAAATATTTCTTTTCTATACCTTCGTGGGTAAACCATCAAAGCTCTTGTTATGCTTATTTAACATAGTTACATATCAAACCATCAACAATATTTATTTTTAATTTGAAATTATATAAAATAAATTTAAATATTTTCATGAATGAAGTTTTTGTTAATTAATATTTATATTGAAATAAAAAATATCATTCATGAAAATAAAATCCTACCCAGAATCATATTAGGTGCAATAAAATTATTTCTTTGAGTATTTTACACAAATACATGTAGAAAACTTGATAACATCATATAAACATAGTTGTCTATCCCAATAGTTAACACAATTGCACATAAAAAAACTCAATAATATTTATTTTTACTTTTAAATATTATAATATCATTTTTAACTAGAAATCATTTTTACATAAAATATATAATATTTTTTTAATTAATTTTTTAAATATATTTGTATTATAAGATATGTTTTTGCTATTTTATTACAAGATAATTATGATTAATTACCCAATAGTATCATAAATTATATTAGTTTTAATTTTTATGTAATATGTAGTAACAATAAAACGTATCTTTGTTACAAAATAGTTTTAAATTACTTACTAAATAGAAGACATAGCTCTAATAAGAAATAATCATGATCAACACAAATGACTTAATATATTTATTATAAAATACTATTTTATTAAATATATTTGATAAACATGATCATTTTTAAATAATTACATAATAAATATTTTAATATTATTTTATTAAATATATTTTTATTACAAAATATTACATACTGAATAATATCACAAATTAAATTAATTGTAATAATGTTGATTTTATTTTTTACATTAATGCGCAATAAATATATTGAAATAAAATTTATTAAGATGGAAACAAGTAGAAATATGAATAGTAGTTTCAATTTCAGTTTCATTTATGATTTAAAAAATAATGTAAAAAATAAATATAATTAAAATGAGACTAGAACCCAGGCTTCTTAGTTTGTCTAACATTACCTATTACCACTAAATCAATTGAATAACTTTATTATGATTTAGACACTATGTTATTTATACATTACAATAATTTATAATTCATTTTTTCTATTATTTATTTAATCATGTTTTTAGAAAATAATCCAATAACCGTAATAATAATAAAAGTATTTAATAAAATAATTATATAATTTATTATTTAACACAAATTTTCATTCTTTTTTCAAATTTACCACGTCTTTAATTTATATAATTTTTTAATATTACAGTATTTATGTTTCAAATTTATGAAAGTATAATGTTATCTATAACTATTATGAAAGGATATCCTTATTTGGTGTTCACTTTTTATGGATGCTTTTATCCTAGTGTAATTTTTTTTTCTTTTGATAACAATTTTTAAGTGCATTTATATGTATAAAATTATTTGAAAAACTAAGATGTCATTTGAATTTAATTTGATTGCACTGACATTTAAAGGTGAAGACATGTGTTTTCTTGTATGAATCCACCAAATGATAACATTGGTATGTAGTATTGGTATCCTCTAAAAAAGACACCACCATTCTTTGCTGTAACAAGCCTTTATCCTAGCGTCCATTGCCCCATTCCATTCTACAATGCTATGAACAGAAAGTTCCTATCGACAGAGACATCATTGTCATTCAAGAGCCAGAACACTAAGACAACTCATTATCATGCAAGATCCATCTGAAATACAAAATGATGCAAGGGAAGGAAACGATTTGGGAGGGAAATATAAATTAAATTTTAATTTGGAACAGGTAATTAAAATCTAAATAAGCAGCAACATTTTTTTAAGAAAAGTATACACAAACATATATATATATATATATATATATATATATATATATATATATATATATATTTAGATTTGTAGGAAAATTTTTCCTCTTTTTATTATTGATTACAGAGAAACTTTATCTAAATAAACCTCCAATTGACAACCTTCTCACATCCTCATGGCCTCCCCGCCGCCTACGCCACGCGCTTCGTCGTCGCCGGTGCCAACTTCGGCTGCGGCTCCTCCCGTGAGCACGCCCCCGTCAAACCTTCATCACCCTCTTCCTTCTCAGTTGTAAGTCTCTCTCTCCCCCTCTCCATGACTCATCTGTTTTTTTTCTTCTTTTTTTAATCTGTTGGGACAGGGGAAGATAGGGAGGTGTAGTGTAATCTGTTTGGTGGGGGGCTCGGTGGAAGTGGGGTTCTCGGTGCTGAACAAAGGGGGAGGGAGGGTATATATATATATATATATATATATATATATTTGCGTTAGGGAGTGTAATCTGTTAGGGTTCGTTTCTGCGTTTTGGGTATGCCTCATTTGTGGCGATTCACGCGTCAATTTACTGATTACCTGTGCTCTGAACCCTGTGGATACTGTGTATGACCTGACGCTATAGTATACCTTTCTGCAATCTCTTTTGTGCTGTTTTTATATCAGTTTCCATTGCAGAGTAGGAAAATTCTCTGCTTGTTTAGAAAAGCCCTCAATTTTACTTCTTTTGTTCCTTTTTTTCTATTATTATTTTTTAGGTATTGTGATAAGAAATAGATCTATCTTCTATATCATATTTGTTTATATGTTCAAATGGGTGGCTTTGATGTCAGCCTAAATGAGCATGTGTGTGTACCTGAGTGCTAGACGTATTAAATTTTCACAATATTAGATCATGACAGCACGTTGCTGTAATATTATCAGTTTGTTCTGTATCTATAACCTAACTTAATGACATAGAAGCCTTTAGAACAAAACATAGACATATCAAGATTAAAGCAGGCCTTTGCCAGTTGCTTTGCTAATATGATCGAGGGTAATGTTACTAGAAATCCGTCCAGTTCCCAGATTATATAGTAGGATTAAGGAGCTTTTGAAGAGGGATTGGCTAGTTGATATCATGCATAACTATAGAGAAGCAAGCAAATCTGTAGATAGTCTATTGTTCTTGCTCATGGTAGATTCAGGCAAAAAGATTAAAATCTGTTTATTCTAAACCAATTCCATGCTGCAGATGAGTGATATCAGTTCTAAACTAAAGGAAATTTCAATAATTTTATGATATAAAAAGATGGAGAAAATGAAAAAAAAAATATTAAAATGTTAACTTGATTGTAAATTGAATTTAATTGGAAAAAATATTGTCCTAGAATGAAGGAAAGCTTATTCAATAATTTTATGGTAAGTCATTATGAGTCTATTATTCTATCTATCTTTATATCTATCAATTTATTTGACTTTTATTTGTGTAGGAAAAATATAGATTCAAGACAAGTTATGATTGTAATACGGCAAGAACGATTTGGAATAAGATTTGCGTGGATCGATTTTCTGATGCTTTGGCTAGAGCAAGGGAAAAGGCAAAACAAGTTACTGTATCAGAGAATGTTGCTGATTATAAAGGCCACGGACCAAGAGGAATGAGAACTGAAATATGGGATGGCTTAGTAGGTATTTGGAATACACCAGGGTGGAAGAATAAGTCTATTAAAGCCAAAATGAATAGAGTTGCCTAGCCTGAAGCCAATGTGCATACAGGAGGGGATCTAGAAGCTTCGAGAAAACCTTGAAAAAGATGGTAATTAGCCTTTTCCATTCACATTCAGCAAATTTAACATTTAAATATGATATTTATTTTATGTTATGCTTTTTTATGCCATGATAATTGGTGGAAAGAATATTATTTATTTGTCAAGGTTTCATGATATCAATTATTGATACCTGAAAATGTTAATGTTCAAAGTTGTGTGATTAGTGTTATTTTGAGATGAAACATCAACAACTATATATAGTTTTATCTTTGCATTTACCAAGTTGGTATTGAAAATTTGTAATCTATTCACTGCATATGGTAGTAGTAGGGATTCATAAGCATTTACTTAGTAAGAGACTTAATCTACTTAGTAAGATTTTGCTTATTATGTTATCACAGGATGTAGAGTACAAGCTTCGTGTTACTTATAGTGAATTATACAACAAATTGCATAAGACAAAAGATGGGAATATGTCTCTAGCAAAACTTCATTGTAAGTATTTTTTTATTAATATTGTCTTTGTTTGTTCATTTGTTTGCTATTACTAACTTACTAAAATTTTATTAATTTGCTATAAGAAACCTATGAAAATGCCGTAACAGAGAAATATGGAGAAGGATAAATCATAACATCTTACAGCTGACTTTACAAGTGGTTGGTGAAAACAAAAAGGGTAGAATCCACAACATGGGTAATAGCTTGGAGCTTATGAGCGGTTCTCCACAGGGTTCATCTTCAACAACGGTAGGTCCATCTTCCACAAATCCTATACAATCCACAGAAGACATCACTGCAATATCTACACGGAAGTCTTACATGCAAGAGCAGATGCAAACACAACTGCAGATATAGACAAAATCATTGCAGACACACATGCAAACACTAATGGCGAACATGCAGCTACAGATATAGACACAAATGCAATTGCGAATACAAGCACAATTGGAGTTCTTATGAAAAGAGATATTGTCTGCCTTCACCACTATCAGACAAAGATAAATGATAATGCACTTAAGTTTGATGATTGAATTTCTCTTTTTATATGTGTTTTAAGACTCAACAATGGATGAAACTTGTTGACAATGTTTAGCTACTTTGTGTTGCATTTTAATTGTTATACACTTTGATGACAATATTTTATTTAGTTATCTTGAAAGAAGAAATTTAGAAATAGATTGAGTTGTTGACCATATTTAAATAATTTTTCTAATTGTTAATATTGAATAATCTTATCTTGAATATATAGGTCAATAATACTTTGAATGATCTTATATATATATATATATTAATTATTTTGAATAAACAGGTTAATAATTAAAAAAAAAAAACAATTGCGAGGGAATAGAAAGACATTAGTGAAGGAAATTATAAAGTAATAGAAAGAGATTAGTGAGACAAAGTAAACAAATTGCGAGGGAGTTTGCGAGGAAATATTCTCTTTCTAATTAGTGGCTTGAACATTGTAAGGAAACGTTTTCTTACAAATCCGTCCCTAAGTGACGAATTTGTGAGAAAAAATTTTCTGGCTAATGAGCTAAAATCCTGTGGTGGAGGACTTTTATCACATGATAATAATGTGGAAGTCTCCTATAATATAGAATTCAAGTGAATACAATTTTTGTTTTCAAGTTTGCTGGGTGAGATGTCATCTTGCTAGAAAAAATATATTCCAGCAGACACTTTGTTTTACTTTTCAAAACACTATCTAAATAAATTTAAAACAAAAAATAAAAAAATATTAAGGACCTAAAAGTTAACAAAAAATTATTAATTATCTAATAAAATTTTGTTAACTTTTTGTTGGTCCCTAATAATTTTATGGTGTAATTTGTAGGAAACATCAAGATTTTCTTACAGATTCATAAAAAAAAATATTTATGCAAAATTTAAAGTAAAAGTCGGGTGAAATTTCTTAAAAAAGAATCAATTGAAATGCACAAAACTTTGTAGGTAGGATGACGCCATTCAAGAGAAAAGAGTTTCTAAATTCAAAGAATACTAATAGACTACTTAATTTTGTTTCATTTAATAAAACCTTTTGAAACTTAAAACAGCACTTATAGAAAACTTAAATTCATTCAAACTTTCAACTTATTAAATATATGAGACTTTATTTTACTTTGAAATGCTGTTGTTTTGTACCCATGCAAGTTGAAAATTGAATTAAATGTGTAAGGTTAATTATAGTAAACTGGAAACAGTGAGTCTGCTAGCATGTGTTACACACCAAACAGAAACTGGAGTGATATTTCCTATTGTTATAAAAAAAATCATGTAAATCTGAGAGAATCCACAGACTATATAAAAACAAAAACGTTGACTCTTGCTTATGATTCTCCTGAGCCCTTCATACCCGATTCCCCTTTTAAATAAAAGATGGAATTTCTCTCTCTTTTAGTGCATGGAAATTTTATTCCATTAATGGTCAAAGTGAGTAAAATTAAATAAGGGAGTGATAGAATGATTAACGTTTGAGCTTGTACGTTTTTCTGTTCATGTTTCTGTTTTGGTATATATTTAGTTACAGTTTCCTTAATTTTCCTGTTTCTTTAGTATATATAGGGTGTATGAACACAGGTTTATAAAATTCACCAAATTTTATCATGTGGAAAAGTGCTCGAATAGTGTGACGTATCAAAGCGAGTTACGACAATCATTATTCGAAAGTATAAAGATTTATCTTGCATTCTACTTTTTGGGTTTCATTCCAGATTTGTTTGGGACCCTCTTTCTATACTTGCAATTCCAAAAAAATAAAATAAAATTAAAGTTTAACAAAACAATGAAAAACAAAAGAATATACAAGGGAAATCAGGATTTGTCTGTTTTCTTTTATGCACAGATAAAGATTTTTTTCTCTCTCTTTCACATATATGCTTTTTCTAAAAACTATTTAAGATATGATCTAATTCTTTCCGTAAAAAAAAAATTGACTCATAATTTATTACATTGTAAGTAATTAATCTCTTCAAGAACAAGCATATTCAAAATATGATTAAACATTAGATATGTAGAATACATTTTCTAAGAATTCAAGTCATAATTTATCATATTATAAGTGATTAATTCCTTTGAAAATAATCATATTTGAGATATGATGAAAGATTAAATATAAACATTTTTTTAGTAAGAATTCATATAATAATTTGTCAAATGGTAAGTGACTAATCTCTTTTACTAGATTTGATTCTGATCGTTACATGCAGATATAATATAGATATATGAAGAAAAGAAGTGGGAAAATGAGGATTGGGTACTGGTGTGGGGGCAAATAGTAATATATAGTGGAGTGGCAATGGGCAAACAAGTTTGTTGTGCTTGTGCATGGGATCAGTGGAGGGTGGGGTCAAAGATTGGCGCGTTATGTATCATAAATCATAATGCACTATTGCAAGGGAATCAACGTCAATCATTTTTATAATACCACTTTCCTTACATTTTCTCTAATACGGAATATATACTCTACGTGCTCAAATTGAATGGATGTGGACACTACACTACACAATGGAAATTGGAAAATGCCAAACAAACCCATTAGTCATTTGACAAATGTCCCCGTCATTTTGGGTACATTGAGATGAAATTAACTAATTAAGATGAGATAAACAAAAATTATATACTACTATGTGATAAGTGTTGAGATGAAAATATAAAAAAAAAATCAAAATAAAATAGTAGAGAAAAGCAGTGTTTATTAAGTATCTTTTTAGTCACTTCTTTCCATGCATCTTCCACGATATGGACATGGCTAGTACTAGTAGCCTTCAATCTTCTCCTCTTTCCTTTTTCTTTTATTTGTTTTCCATGCCCAACAACCATATAACAGAATTTTTATATCATTTTCTACTTCCAAAATGCAGTTCTTTTAACTTTTCTGATGTTGATTATTAGGTAAAGGATGTTATGGTTCCATTCGAAAGGGGGAGAGTATGTGATGAAGATGAATAAATTAAAAACAAAAAATTAAGGCCAGTTAGCTTGAACTTCTAATTAATATTCATGCTTCGTAAAACAATTTTTTTAAAAAAATATCCATTCTCTTTTCCTTTTTTTAGTAAGTGAAGAAAGAATATATTTAGGGAAAGTTCATGGTATTCCTAGAGTTTGCTAGGTTTGGAATTGTAGAATAGACATTAAGTTGGTTTTTCTTATATAAAATTTTACTTAAATCTTGAGTGTCTTTTAAATCAATACGTCATAAAGTGTTCTTAAGGGACAGCGACAGAAAGCAAGTTTAATTAGCATAGGATACTCTGCAAATAATCAAATTATTAAATCTCAACGTCGGAGTCAATTAAGCTCACAATCTTTTATAAGCTACGGATCAATCTTATCCCAGAGATTATGAACACAAACTAGTTTAGTTCATGCTAATTTAAAATATATTTGTTAAGTACTTTATATATAAAAATAAGTAATTATAGATAAATTTATATTTATTATAGGGAAATGGTTGGGATGATTAACTTAAGCTTTATAAGGCATGAGTCTATCCTATTTTTTACATCTAAGGTTTAAATTTGGCCTATATATTTGATATAAACCATTTTAAAGGCTTGACCACACCTTTTTAAAAATTTAACTTGGCATAAACATGTACTTTTAAAAGCTTGCCTAGCAGTAAGGACTCTTAGGATCAAAATGAAAAAAAAAAAAAAAAAAGCAAAACCTATTAAATATATTTTTTTAAAAAAATATTTCTTAATAGGTTAAAAAACTTAATCTTATATGTAATTCAGTGGATTTAAGCCTTTATGTAGACACGTACCTTATGAGTAATGCTATATTTCTCTATAATATCATTTTCTGTTAATCTCTTCTCGAACCCTTATAAGTATTAAATAAAAATAACACTAATATCTTAGAAACATATATATTAAAAAATATTTAATATTTTACTTATAAAGAAAATTAATAGAATATTTGTAAGGTGTTGTAAGAAGACTTAAAAATATTAAAAAGTTTGTATGAGAAAGTAATACTAATGCATTCCCACCATGCATAATTTTTAATGCGCTAGATTGTATTGTAATTTCTAATAAAAAATATTTATTAATATTTCTCAACCAATAACTTAAGAGCAATAGATAGAAGAATAAAAAACATTAATTTTGATACTGATAGAATTAGTAGAAATAAAGAGGAAAATCATAACCAACAATAATCCCGATAATGGATAAAGACAAAAACACCAATATATAAGCCAATGTATGAACTGATTGTCTAGTAATTGAGCTTCCAATATGAAAGCTTCGGCAATGTCAAAATAATTCCACAATGATTCCATCCACAATAAATAAGCACGCATACAGGCGTGTCAATTTGTATCAATAAATGGGGATTCTCACGGGAACAGTCTTATTCAGGGTCTTGCAAATAGGGAATTTTTTCCTGTGGGGACAGGAATGAGGATAAATATTTTCTCACGGGTACGGCAAGGACAGGAACGGAGATCATACCCCCTATCTGTGGGTTATTTGTCTGAAAAAATTATAAAATTATCCTTATATTTTAACAAACTCTAACAACTTAGTCCCTCAAAGCTCAAATGTTTAAACAACTCATTCACTTCACTTCTTTCCCTAGATCGTGCTGTCACCACTTGCCGCTGGTCATGTGAGAGTGTAAGTGCTGATTACTCTCTTCCTGTCAATGAATTTGTTTGTTACACATTGTTTTCATTGCTTTTTTTTTCCATAGTTTTACTTGATCATTTTGAAATTACATTTTATATTTGAAAGTTTTAATCTTCTATTTTCTTTGACTAATTGATTGTTTGGATTTGAATTTTCAGTTTAAATTCATGTTTACTTTCATGTTTTGATTATCTGAACTTTATTTATTTAAAAAATCAATTTTTTGTGTAAATTAATGGTCGTAGACGATATTATAAATTATGTCTGTGGACGGTTTGTTTCATTATATTAATGTTTTATTTTTTTTTTGTTTTGCATTTATCACATTTAGTGTTATTTTATCAATTATTATTTGTGGAGGTGTTTGTGATATTTTGTGCAGCTATTAGCATTTGTTGAATGCCCAATGTGAAATGGTGGTAAAGAATTCCCTTGTTATTGCCATAATCTACATGCAGAGGGGTTTGGTTTTTTTTTTTTTATGTTTTCTTGTTCCCCTCTCGCTACTGCTATGAGTAGATCCTTTAAAAATTGGTTTAGAGTTCTGGTATACTTTTTACTGCTATGTTTTTTTCTGATTCCAGAAGTGGGTTCATGCTTTTACTAATTCATGAATCCATTAAGCACATCTTTAGTCTTAAAATTTCAAGTGTTTCTTAAAGGCTTTAACTATAAAGCTTAAGGTTTTCTTAGGAAGGAAGGTTTCTTCGAACCTGACAACAGTAATAATGTACACTTGTATTTATAGTCCCTTCCCAATTTTGGAATGGAGATTAATCTCCTTGATTCATATTGATTTCAGACCACATATCTTGATCAACCACTAACTAAACAGATAAAAGTATGAATAAAGTTATTTGTATTGTTAGTCATCTACATTTTTTAAGCTTCTTTTAAATTTATTTGTATTAAAATTTAAAATAATATAATTTTTAAAAAAATTTAGGGGCCTGTGAGGACTGCAGGGACCCACGGGACCGAGAAAGGAGAATACTCTCCCTTCTGTTGACATCCCTACGCAGCATATCAATGCTTTGATGGTTGAAACTAATAATGCTTACTATTATGTTCATAACAGACAACAAGTGTGGATATATAGTAATCACCCGCTATTCATCTCCTTGAATAGAATCTTGTTCTCTTGTTCCGTGTCCACCCATTACATGCATGTTTAGAAATTATTTGTATATTTGCGAGTATTCATGGATATATCATATTCGTATATGAATACTTTCTAACTGGATTAAAAAATATAAATATTTTCTAAAAAATAATAAATAATCAGCAAAATTATATATAGTGTGAGTTTCAGACAGACAAACTTTATAAATATGAATTTTTAAATTAAAGAGTCACAAAAATAATCAATTCTACTATTTTTTTTTAATTATTTTGTCAATTTTTTAAAATACATCACACCAATAAATGAGAATCAAAATGTACAACAAGAAAATCAATTAAAAACAGGCCAACCAAGAAATAATGGGGCGAGAATATATAACGTGCACATCACTTGAATCTGATAATCAAGGCCAACCAGAAAATGGGATGGGAATTCCAATACTTCTTCAGCAACGCAATAAGATGTCCAAGGCAAGGCTTTTGCAAGGAAGAGCTTCACGCTAAAGTTCTCTTGTGCCACACTTGTCTTGGGGATTCTTCCACATCCTCCAACGTGTGATTTTTAGTTAATTAGTATAAGACTCACTTTTAAATATGTATTATTTTGTGATTGGTTGTTGAATCTTATCTTCACACTGTTAGTGTATACCAATTAAATCTTGTGTTTTTTCCTCCTTCAAAATGTGGGATCTATTTTTCTTAGTTCCGATGATAAAAAAATTGAAAATTTTAAGTTCCTCAAAATTTGAATTTTTTTTTTAAATCTCTCCTCAAATAAAATTTTGTATTTTTTAATTCCTATTTGATAGTTAGAAAAGTAGCATTTGTCGAATTTGATGGACTAAAAAATGTAAAATTTTATTTGGAGAAAAAAAAAACCCCTCTATTTTAATGGATTAAAAATATAATTAAGTCAAACCTAAAATTAAGTCATGGTCATTTTATTATTTGAAAAAGCTAATGTTTAGATAAAGTAAAAATTTTAAATTAGTTAACTAGAAATGAATAAGTTAACATATTTAATAAAATTAACGGTTAAATTATTAAATTAGATAGTAAATGTAAAATGGTTGATAAAGACATAATTAATTACTTGATTGGTTAGAAACTTAAATTTGATAATTATATATTGATCAATCAATTTTAAAACAATTAAAACTTTGTATTTGATTTTAAGAGATATTTATTATATTCAATATTAATAATTTAAATTTATATTATTGGACATCTTTGAACTTTAATGTAAATATTAATTAACTAGTATTTTAACTTGTGGAAAGTGAAGAATAGTTTTTTTGTTTTTTATACAATTAAAAAATACGATAAATAAATAATTTTAATATATATTATAATAATTAAAATTTATAATGATAAATATTTTTAACATATATTTTATATTTAGAATTTAGGATAAACAAATTATATGACTCAGAATGATTTTGTTTTGTCAGCAACTAGACGAGATATTGATGAAATTGTAGAAATGATTAAAATACAATATTGCCAATGGAGTAAAGTTATATGTGAATTGAATTATTCTTATTCATGTTGGCTTTTAAATCCCAGAGCATGTTTGGGAATACATGCAATAAGTAAAGAAGATGGAGTAAGGTTGCAGAGAAGTAAATTTGGGTGTTAAGATATGATTCTGGTTGCAGGAAAAGTTGGTCCTGAGGGCGTGAATCTGATTGTTGTTTAGAGTCATTATGATGAGACATTTTAGAGTAAGAAAAAGGTATGACGTATTCTGGAATGACTGGTCGAAAGAGAAATTTTTAAATTCACTCACTCAAACATAGAATTTGAAATTTTATTCTTTCAACTAACTAAAATCTTTTTTAAAATTTTAAAATGTTGAATTCTGTTGCTAAAATATCTAAACAGTTCCTTTCTAAAATGTTCACTAAGTAGACCTAAAACATTTAAATTGTCCTTTTGTACAGGTAAACTTATTTTCACTCTTGTATGAAAACAATCTCTCTTAACTCGTTAATTATTTTTTTTAAAAAAAATTAATGACCACGGATATATATAATTGAGGATTCAACTCCATCCCATGCTACAAATACAATGAAAAATAAAGGCAAAAACTTTTATTTTAAACAAGATTTTGTTACGGATCTATGGGAAACGCTATCATTAGAGTTGTGCTTTAGGGATCCACTCTTATATAGGGCCAGCCTAAAGAAAGGAACATGGAAAACAAATGAAAAGGAAATTAAGTGTCAAATGTCATGAAAAATTGAAATATTTATAATTAGGCACACGGAATAAAAGGAAATTTATTATACAGAAAACTAAACAAAAGTTTTCATCTTCCTTGATGTATAATAAATTTAAATTGTAGGTATTTTTATTTTTTAAAAATATATATAATATTATTTTTTTTATAAAAGAAATAGCTGAATATATTGTCTTAAGTAATTAGAAATATTTATCGATATTTTTCTAGCTACGCCAGTACCCAAAACGTAAATTAATTGATTAGGGTTTTTCAGCTTAACAATTAATTTTAAATTAAAATCTTAAATATATAATTACATTAAATATTTTTAAAAAATTGTTGCACATAATAACTCTACTCAACTCAAGTATAAAGTATGTATAGTTATCTTCTATGTAGAAGATAGCTGCAGTTTCATTCAGAAAAACAAAAAGAGAATAACTATAGTTTCATACAAACAAAAAACATTTATGGACATAACATACATGATATAGCTTTCATACAACAGTAAATTTTGCAAATGATAAAATTAGTTTGCATTTCTACTAATAAATTTTACTCATCATATAACTTTGATTTATGTCATATAAATAAATATGAAATCTCAAGGGTTTGAATGAGATTGTTTGATGTGTATACATATAAATGAACGTGAAAAATTAAATCATATATAAGTAAATAAATATATAAATAGGATTTAAAACAATTATTGAACATATTTTTTGTTTGGTGTGATCGTTATTATGAGGATGACTATAAGTATTCATGTGATTAGTGGACATTGTGGTATATAATTTTTATAAAATTAATATGATGGATTATTGAAAAAAAATAAATCTATTGTACTTGTAAATATGATGGGAAAAATTGATTTGTTGAGTAACAAATTTAAGATTATTTTGTATAGCATGAATTTTAATTAAATTGTTAGGTGAGAAAATTTTGTAGATATTTATTAATAATTTTGAAAATTTTTAAAAATTTACACACTCTTTTAAAATCTTAAAAATTTATAATATCCTTTCAAATTTTAAATTCATATTTTATAAAAAAAATTCAATGAACAATTTACTGAATTTATCGATTGTTTGGATCACTCATAGAAAATAGAAAATTGTACATGTATTTTTGATAAATTACTTTTATAATTGAATTGAACCTAATTTTTATCTAAATTGAGGTTGAGTCCAAAGTTACTTTTCTCTTATTATTCCGTTGTTGAACGTAAAAAATTTCAAACATACACCAAGTTATATTATATTAAACATAGTTAACTGAAATTTACATATTAACTTTAAAGAAACTTCACTTTTTCAAGTGTAATCCAAACACAGACATAATGTATATCTTAAATGCGGATGAGTCTAACTTTTTAACTGTTAAAGGTTGATTGGATTGGATGAGAGGGTTGGTGGTGTTGGAATCTAATTCCCTATCTGTTTTGACAGGTTCCTGCTTTTTTGCTAATTTTCATGCCAAAAGCTTACCACTTAATTTTTCGAAATTTTAGTTGTAAAGGCACCAAATTGCAGCCTTAATCCTGCATGTTGTCTTCCTCTCTCTCTCTATCTGATGTGTGTGGGTGGGTGTAGAGGCCCCACGCATAAAGGAGAGAGAAATAGTGGTAGAAACTACAAAGGGAGCCATGCACGTTCATGAGAAATACAGATCAGAAAAGGAGAGATGAGAGTGGGACCTATTGGGTTAGCTCCATTGCATGACTAGCTAAACGCATCACAGTACTACGTACCACTACTTCCATGTATGTGCCACACTTTGTGGCCTCATGGACTAATCATTTAAAATCATGTAATGCAGTAATAGTCGGCACCATTTGCTTATTGGTTTGATTTGATATATCACTCACCACTCTACCATGCAGATATTTCATATTCCCTACCTTGCGTGGCAAACAACTATAATATATATAATATTATATAGTTGCACATGCATCTGAATCTGATCATTAATTAGATTCCCATATCATGCATATTCCTATTTAATTTTAGGAAATGGATATATGATTTAGTAGAGGAGGTCAGGAGGAGGAGGAGGAATTGCAATTGAAATGCAAGCAAAACAATTTGATCAATTGTGAGTTTATTTCGGATCATGTAAGCTCGTGAAAATTGGTATAATTAACTTGAACTCAACTCTTTGGATAAATTACCTCCTTTTCTCTTAAATCAGTTCATTAAATTCCATATCCTTTATCAAGGAAGTGTATGTCTATCTGTTTTATAAGATATATAAATTACTGTAAATCTCTTAATAGTGTATTCAATTTTCACCAATAAAAAAAATTTATATCTTTTTTTTTTCACTTGCTTCCTTTGTGTCTCTAAGTAAGTTTTAAATTGCTTTTTTTTTTTTTTACAGGTCTGCCAAAATACAAAAGAATGGTTATATTTTCACTAAAAAAATTAAAATGTATTTATAAATGGTTTGTCATTAAGCTTGTGTTCGTCGTTATTGATATAGACATCATATATACAGGAAATAATTATGAGCTAATAATATTATAAAAAAATTATGAACCTATATTAGAGTGATAGTAAACGTCTTCATCGTTTGTGAATGCATTGATGTGGAAAGAGGGGGAGACATATGAAGAAAAAGAAAAGATGGAATGAGAAAATAATAGATATATAATAAGCATTATAATGAAAATATGATGAAAATGAGATTAAAGTGTAAAAATGAGTTATGATTAATATCATCAATATAAAAATGAAAAGATTATATTTTTTCTTCATATTAATATTTTGATTTGTTATATTAAAAAATATATCATCAATAGTATAATATATTTTAGTATTAATTAATGTAAATCCATAATAAATATATTAATGGGTGTTAATTAACTAAACAATAATTCGTGGGTAAATAGAAATTTATCTTGTAGTATTTGGAATTAAACGAAGGTAGTGCTTCATTGCAAAAAGCTAAATTGGAAATTTTAGAATTTCAGTACATGTGGAAATTTGTTTGGAATCTTGTAAACAGAACTTCCCATTATTCAATGAAGCAAACATAGGAATGAAGGAGATGAATTGACGTTTAATTGAACTCAACTAGATTTCAAACACATACTACATATACTATAAAACAACAATAGTTTTATTCCAATAGGTGCTCTGGAATCTCTTACTAAAAAAAGTTTTATTATCATGTATTGTGTAAAAAAAAGTATAATATTAACCAATAAAAAATTATTCATAGTTATGAATTTTAATTTTCCAATTGGTACTTTGTCCAGAAGTATATAATTTCTCCCGATATCTAAAGCTGTAAATTTATTATAATATGATATTTTTTCTTGTTTCTTTTATGATTTATCAGCTTATTCTTCCTTTCTGTCTTGATTTTTTTCCTCACGAAAATACGTTAAAGTAAGTAAACCAGTTATCTTCTGTACAGCCCAAATTGGAACCTCCACTGCACTGCTGTTGAAGTTTTATATCTAGGGAAGTTCTTTTGGTACAGTCTTTTTAATTTTATCATCGCCTTCTTTCCTTTTTTATCTTTTGAAAATATATTTTGGAATTTTTCTGTACATTCTGGAAACAAAAATAGTTTCCAGAATGTAAAAAGAGAACAAGAAAAATATGAAGAGAAAGAAGGTGCAAATAAAATTATCCTTATATCTAAATTCAGTGACGATGACAAACTTATAAGCTGGTAAGGACCAGCTCCATATACGGACAAGTAATTGATGTCCAACAGATTTGTGAGCCCATTTCAAACAAAAGGATGGGCCACGGCTATACCTCTATGGTTCCATTAACCATATTATTCACACTTTATAGACCCGGCCCGTACGAAATAGGGCACACTACACATTCGGCGTATGTATAGAGGGACCCGTGAGTTACTAGTAGTTGTAATAAAATTATTAACTTGCCAATTAAACTCTTAAAATTATGAGAAACATTTTGACAATTTTTTTTAGTATAGTTTTTTTCAATAAGTTTTTAATTAAAGTAATTTCCAATATAATTATCATATAAGTCACTTTGAAAAAAAAACGGTATATTACATTCCAAATTTAGAAAATATAAACATCTAAATGATATTTATAGTGCATCAACATAACTCACTTTTTAAAATAAAAAATATTAAAACATGAATCATTTGATTATTTTTTTATTATTATTATTTTATTTTGATAAAATTTAATACATAATCTTACTAATATATTGATAAAATTAAACGATTAGTTAAATAAAAAATCACATTTTATATCAAATTATAAAATGATGTAACAATTGTTCTTTATATTGGTATAATTTGATTCTTCCATATAACTTTAATTAACTATTACATCTTTCAATAACTTTTAATTGTATAATATATTCTTAAAACAAAGACGAGAATGAGAACAAGAAGAAGTGAAGAAATAAGACAAGCTTCTAAGGGCAAAGACTAATACTTGCAGGCGATTAATTGATCACAGGCGGGTTGAGCAAGAGGTGGCGAATGGTGATTTGTAATCGCAGATAGTCATGGAAGGGGATGACAAAGGATGCGCAAGGGAGATGATGATGGTTCCATTGATTCATACTCGGAAATAAGAAAAAAGTTTGACAAACCTTTTAAATCAGTTGACAAAATAACTAATACTAATTAAAAATACCTAGTGTTTTTATTTTGGAGCGCCCTACCCATTATGCCATTAACAAAAAGAGCAACACTAGAGAGAGAGAAAGATATGTTTGAGGAAAATGCTTCTTTTGAAAGAAAAACTCTATTTTTATAAGGTTTAAATACATTTTTTCTCTGTAATTTAGTAATTTTTTTTTCATTTTTATTGTTATAATTATTTTTCCGTTTTAGTCTTTACAAAATATGTTTATTTTATTTTTTAAACAGTATTATCTAAAGTATTTTAAAAATAAAATAAACACATTTTACAAAAATTACAAGAATGATAATAAAAAAATACTAAATTATAAGAAGTAAAAATATGTTTAAGCGTTTTTATAGTTTCCACAAATTGCGAATATGCACATGAAAAAAAAAAAGGTTTGGATTCGATTGGATACAAGAGTAATACACAGTAGCAATAGGGAGACATCGTGTCTGTTTAGGAGCCTAGGTTTAGGACCACGAAGTGAAGTTATTAAATCATTGAAGAATTAGCGGCTCGATCCGATCCTTTTTGTTTTTTTTTTTAATTTTCCTTAGAAACTTTTAGATTGAAAATTCGGAGGGACATAAGCAAAAGTTAATTTGTAAAAGTAAGTGCATTTTGGTCGTTTAAATTTTTTATGAAAAAAACATTAATTAATTTTTAACGGTTTAAGGAATAAGGAGTGACTTTTGAAAAATGATAATTATTTTTTCAAAAATAATTCCAACAAAATATTTACTAAATTAATGTTAAACTATTATTTTATAATTAAAAAATATTCATTAAAAATAAAAATCTTACCCTACTCTTAAATTCAACTCTAGACGTATCATAAAAATGAATATTCAAAATCTTTCAGCAATATTGTACCGTAAATGATTATATTATTTTACATTATGGGTATATTAAAATTAAATTCTAAAAATATTTAATTTTACCAAAATAAAATAAGTTTAATTTACTTGTCTTCGAAAAATTGACCTGAGAAACATCAATAAAAACTAAATTGACCGGAGGGAAAAATCAAGAAGTAAGGAACAAAAGAGAATACGTGTCTGTTAAACTTTGTATGGTTATTGAATAGACCAAAAAGGTCAGAAAGAAATATTTTGGCCAAGAAACATAAGATAGCTCCGAAAACAGAAATCTTAAAGAAGTCAAAAATAAATAACACTCGTTGGTCTATCCGTCCATGTCATCTTTATTTTTTTATATCTATGTAAAATAAATAATTATATATATATAGAACTGGAGTATAAGTATTACATAGATGGAAAATGACATTTTGCTTTCAAGTTTCCCTTCCCAAAAAACAAAAATGCTAACTAAGATCAATTTCATTTGTTTTTATAGTCAGCAAAAAGAATTATTTAATGAGTGGGCGCCATGCATAAAAGAGGGTGACAGTAAGCCAGTAACATACGCCAGGTTGACAAGGATATGTCAAGTTAATTAATTATACTATGTACTAATAGTAATTAATTTTAAAGAGAAAAAAAAGAAAGAAAAAGGACACCAATCTCATTACAATAAAGTGAAAGACATAAAACCCATTTCGGTGATGAAATATGCGGAATTCAAAGTTGCTTGTTGGAAGTTTAAGCCAGTAACGACATTAAATAATTAGTCTCTATATCTTAATAAGAACCTTGTCCAGAAGTAGTAAAAAAATTAAAGAAGGGTTGGTTCAGTGGGGAAGCATGATCATCTTCATTGATGTCATCAGCAGAAGTTGTATCAGTGGAACTATCAGCAGAAACTACTGAAGCCAGAGAAGACACCTGGTCTGTTGTTGTTGTTGTTTTCCCTTCCAAAATGCCGGTTGGGTGCAGAGGGAAAAGATCCAACGTTTCTTGGTGACTGAAGTGAGAGTTGCTGCAATCCGAGATTCTCTGTTGCATTTGATGCATGCCTTCGTATACCAGAGGGCCATTACTACTTATCATGCCTGTGGGCACAACTTTCTCAGAGGGGCTCCTCCTAAAACCTACGGGTACAAATACCTTTTGGTGTGGGGGATAAAACCCAATTTCACCCTGTCCCTGAGGTATGTAATATGGGGCACACATGGCTGAAAACCAAAACCGAATACCTTCAATTAATTACCAAGGTTATATAATATAAGGTTTAAAAACAATAAATAACTTAAGAAAAAGAGTTGTAACATATGTCTAACTATACTCATGAGAAGATACAGGGAGGGAGAGTTGATTGAATAGTTAGAAAAAAAAGTAAAAGTAAGAAAATGTTATGGATTTGATTTTTCTATTAATAAAAATTAATAGATTAATTATTAATATTTGTCGATAAATAAATTAATAAAAAAATACTTTTGAAAAAAAAAAGCAAAAGAAACAGCTGTCCGTCTATCATGATTGGGCTACGCAAATGAGGAGACAGTGACTTCTAAGATGATTTGAGTTGTTTCTTATGAAATGAAAAGGACCAGGAAATACGTAGATCAATTGTTACATAGTTGTTCTGGCTTAATTAGTTTTGAATTTGAGCTTAAAAGTACATTTATGGCCTTAAATATTTTTTGTTACTTAGCTTGAACATTAAAATATCAGTGATCTTTGTTAAAACAAAAATCTTGATTTTCTGAGATATTTTAGTTTTATTAGCTAACACACATACCAAGCACACTTGCATGAAGAGGCGACTTGGTGATTACCCAAAAGCAAGAAAGTAAGAGATCGATGAAGGTATAAACATTAAAAAACAAAATGAATGTATATAATTTGCATGAATGTGTGTTGAGAAAGGAAAGAACAAAGAACGAACCATTTGGGCAAATTGGCGGAGAAAAAAAAGGCTGAGGCGTATGAAGAAAGCGATTGAAGTAAGCAAAGGTTTCTTGCTTCTGCTTCTGTCTCTGTCTGGCTTTGTGGTTCTGAAACCAGTAGAAGACATTCTTTCCTTCGATGTGACCATACGCCCTAAGCCTAGCAGTTATCTGCTGTATCTCCTCAGCACTCGGAGTCTTTATTCCCTGCTTATACAAATTCTCTAGCATGCTTATTTGCTCTTTTGTAGGGTTCCACCGCGAACTCGCTGCAACCCCCTCATTACCATTACTCCCTCCACTCTCCATTTCCATCTCCAACTCATGATTAGTATTATTCCCACTCTCCATCACAATGCCAATGCGGTTTTCTTTTGATTATTATTATTATGCTCTTATTCTAATTCTCATGGCTTGTGAAGCACTCTTTTTATAGAGTAGTAGATAGGTAGGGAGAAACAAAATGGTTGAGAGTTGAGAGAGAGGATTAACATGCGTATTGTTTTTGGTGCAGAACATCTCTGAAAACATGGCGGTTAGCGGCACAGAGAGAGGCTTAGGTTTCGTCGTCTTCGTGTAGAATTTTTCTTACGAGAAAGACATTAATAATAATTGCCCAAATGGCCCCCCCTAGCTCCCTTCGTGCCATTGATTTTGGTGCACACATAGTAGTGGATTTAAGATTAACGTTGATTTTTTTTACTCTTTCCCTAAGCCCATAATAGTCTTGTTATCTCGGGAATGACAGAAAGAGAGAGCGTAGTAACGTAGAAGGGTATAAAGGTCATTGACGGAAAAAGACAACCGGTTGGGTTGTAAGGTGTAGGTGAAGGCTAGGCTTTGGGAATTGAAGTGAGAGCAGATAGGCTCAGAGGAGAGAGAGATCATTGAATCAATGAATGAGGTTGAAACGTCTAGCTTGCTTAGCTAACCTCACTCAGAACGACTAGTATGAAGGTGACTGTGAACTTCCTATGTTTTTTACTTTTCACAATATTACATTATCTTAATTATTCTAAAAACATTGTATTCTCATTTCTCATGCCACTGTGTCTTCTCATGCCTTTATTTGTCTGCTAGAGTGGCCCAATTGGACCACCCTGCTTCACGTTTCAATTTGTAACATGCCCCTGTAGTTGTGGTCCAATTTCATCTACTACTACTTCGTACTATATTCCTTTTTTTTTTTTCTCCCCTACAATCGGCATGACTTTGATTATGACACCCCCAAGAGGGAAAAAATGTCATGCATATGAGTAACGTATATCAGTTAAATATTAAGTTTACATTGGGTAGTCGAGGATAACAGTTCTGGCGTGACTAGCTAGTTTTTTTGTCATGTTGCATGTTCCAGCTAGGAGTAATAGTGGTTGATTAGCTGTTTATGCATGTGTTTTATTTCAATGTAACAACGCATATTCAACGTGATTACGGTGCGCACCGTATTTCTTTCCAGCATCGCAGTTCTTTTTCCCATAAAAAACAAGCATATCAAATATAATTTGAATTAGTTTATATGTGGCGAAATAGAACTTGTGCAGTAAAATTAAAAAGTACAGCTGGTACAGCGTGAAAAATAACAGAAACTAGTGCTAAAGAAACATCAAGTGGTTGAACCTTCCAATATGTCAACATGTATTAATATATATATATATATATATATATATATATATAGAGTTGTGAAAGTGATGAAGAACAAACAAGAACAACAGCAGTAGAAACAACAGAAAACTATGTCGTACACACAGAGTTTAAGGTGAAAGAGAGAAAAATGAGAAAGAACACACATAGAATTATGTGGTTCACCTTGAGTAAGGCTACATCCACGGGAGGGAAAAACAGAAAGCTTTTTATTACTGATGCAATATACAAGTGAAAGCTTATTTCTAAAAAAATACAGGACATCCTTGCCTTATATAAGTAGAGGACAAAACAAAATAAACTTCCATATGAATTTTGGTCACAGTCCAACAATTCATCACCTTGAACCAACATCCATATAAAACACAAACTGCACCTTCCAAACAACATGATTTTAACCCCAACAATCAACATTGAGCAAGCTTAAGCGGTGATCAAACTTGCTCTTTGGAATTGACTTTGTAAACATATCAGTAGGATTGTGCAGAGTGCAGATCTTATGAACTTTGATTCTTCTTTCTGACCGAATGAAGTGATATCTAACATCTATATGCTTGGTTCTATCATGATGAACCTGATCCTTGGCCAAGCATATAGCAATAAGGCTATCACAGTAGATGTTAGCATATTCTTAATTAATTCCGAGATCATTTATCAGACCTCTTAGCCAAATTCCTTCTTTTGCAGCTTCAATAAGAGCCATATATTTAGCCTCAGTAGTTGAGAGGGCAACAAAAGGTTGAAGTGTTGCCTTCTAACTCACCAAGCAGCCACTAAGGGTGTAAGCATACCCTGTTAGGGACCTTCTCTTGACAAGATCAACAGCAAAATCTGCATCAAAATAGCCAGTGAGGCAACAATCTGGGTGAGATCCATAGATCAAACCTACATTTGCAGTCCCTTTTAAGATATCTAAAAATTCTCTTCACAGCCTTCCAATGTTCCTTCTGAGGTTTGTTTAAGAACCTACTAACCATGCTAACAGCATAAGCAAGGTCAGGTCTGGTGCAGACCATGACATACATGAGACTGCCAACAACACTTGAGTATGGAACCTTTGACATATAGTCCTGATTAGCCTGATCAGCCTGAGCTTGAACCTTTATCATAGCAGACAACTTCTATTTTTCTGAAAGGGGAGTGCTGATAGGTTTAGAATCAGTCATTCCAAACTCACAAGTATCTTTTAAATGTAATCCTTTTGAGACAAAAATAGCCTTTTCTGAGTTTTGTCCCTATAGATCTCCATTCCTAAGATTTTCTTTGCAGCCCCTAGATCTTTCATATAAATTCACCATTCAGGAGGATCTTCAGATTTTGTATATCACATATGCTTTTTGCTGCAATAAGCATGTCATCTACATAAGTAGAAGATAGATCATTGATCCATCCTCCACCTTGTTGTGATAAACATAGCAATCATTGAGACTTCTCTTGAATCTTTGGCCGGTGATAAAGCTGTCAAACCTCATGTACCATTGCCTTGGAGATTGTTTCAAACCATACAAGGACCTCTGCAGTTGACAAACATACCTTTCTTTTCTTTGAACTTCAAACCCTTCAGAGAAACTTCTGATTTCTCACCTTCTTGAAGAACCACAGGAGATGTTTCGGAATGGCCCCCTTTTTCAAAGTGTTTGGTTATAGATTCTACATCCTTTTCTTGAAGAGAGTGGCCGCTCTGTGTTCCAGCAATTTGAACCTCAAGCTTGGGATGAAAAAGATGTGATTCATCAAAAATTACATCTCTGCTGAAAAGAACTTTCCTTTCAGTTGGTGACAAGATCCTATAGCCTTTCACCCCATCACCATAACCCATGAACAGACCCTTTCTTGATCTAGGTACTAGTTTTCCTTCATTGACATGATAATAAGCATTACAGCCAAATACTCTTAGGTTTGAGTAGTTTATTGTTTTGCCATTCCATATTTCAATAGTAGTTTTAAGTCCTATAGCAGTAGAGGGTGTTCTATTGATCAGAAAACAAGTTGTATTGATAGTTTCTCCCCCAAAACTTCTGTTGAGACCAACATTTGACAACAGACATCTTGTTCTTTCCAGGAGTGTTCTGTTCATTCGCTCAACAACTCCATTTTGTTGAGGAGTGTTCCTAACAATAAGTTATCTAGCAATCCCTTCATCTCTGCAGAATTTGTTAAATTCTGTTGAGCAAAACTCCAAGCCATCTTAGGACAATCTTTCTTCCAGTGACTTGTCTCTTTGCCGTAGTTACAAATGTCCTTTGGATTGACATGAGTCTTCTTTTTTACTTTAAACACCTTTTTCTTGATGTTCTTGTTAGAGTAAGAGACAACAAGACCAGATCCATTTGACTCTTCAGAATTTCCAGGTGCTTTAGATCGAAGTTCCCTTAAGTATAAGCTGGATTTCACCTCCTCCATGGTGACACATTCCTTACCAGCACTAAGAGAATTGACAAAGCTTTCATATGATGGTGGTAGAGAGGCTAACAGAATCATGGCAACATCTTTATCCTCTATCTTAACATCTATATATCTTAATTCCATCAAAATAGAATTTAATTCATCAAGATGATCCTTAAGAGATGTACTTTCTTTCATGTGTAAACCATATAGACGCTTCTTAAAGAAGAGCTTGTTGCAGATTGACTTAGTCATATACAGCTTTTCCAACTTGAGCCATAAGCCCCTTGCAATTTCTTCATTTGCAACTTCATATAAAACTTCATCAGACAAAGAAAGCAAGATTAGTGAGTGAGCCTTTTCTTCTTGTTCAGCAAGTTCTTCAATCTTTGAAACAAAGGTCTTTTCTTTTGATTCAGAAGCCACTTCTTTCTTCATAGATGCAGAAGCAACAGGAGCCCAAACAGGTTGTTCCTTCAACAAAGCACACATCTTGATGCGCCACAGATTGAAACTGTTCTTTCCATTGAATTTCTCAATCCTGATTGTGTTTGACATGATTTCTTGAGTGTTCTTGATCACAATGAAGCAGCGAAAGAACTAGAAACAAGACTCCCACAGCTTGATCTTTATATTCAGATGAGAATCTTGAATTCCCTTGATCGCAACTTGAGCTCTTAATACCAGTTTGTTGTGGAAGTGATGAAGAACAAACAAGAACAGCAGCAACAGAAACAGCAGAAAGCTATGTCATACACACAGAGTTTTGCAGCAACGTGAAAGAGAGAAAAATGAGTTAGAACACACACAAAATTACGTGGTTCACCTTGAGTAAGGCTACATCCACGGGAGGGAAAAACAGAAAGCTTTTTATTACTGATGCAATATACAAGTGAAAGCTTATTTCTAAAAAAAATACAGGACATCCTTACCTTATATAAACAAAGGATAAAACAGAAAAAAATAACAGAATAAACTTTCATATGAATTTTGGTCACAGCCCAACATAAACATATATATATATATATATATATATATATATCCTTTCTCAACCTTTAAAAAAGAAAGTGAAACTACTGGCAAATTCAAATTATAGAAGTTATACACACGAAGAAAGTAATATAAATGAGACACTACTAATACACTAGTATAACTTTAAAAAAAATATGTTTTTAACAGGGGATTAATGAAATTTTTTATTTAATATTTGACTAACTATTTTTTATTAAATTATCTCAGATAAAGTGATACTTTTAATTACAACTTCATACTTACACCAAAAATCAAACCTTAGAACACTGTCAATAATTTAGTGGGGATTTGACACTTGTGTTAATAATTTATTTGGTGAAATAAATTAATACACAATATAATACTCTTGTTTTTAGTACTGTTTTTTAAGCATATTCTTCCGTTAGTTGAAATTTATGTGATTTTCGCTAATTTGAAAATGATGAAACCCTTTAATCAGAGAATGTAATTCAGTGAAATCCACGTGAATTTCAGTCAATAATAAAGTACCCAGGAGAAATTAACGGAGCGTCAGAAAGTGGATTACGCTATGTGTTTATGTTGCATTTTTCTATTCTTTTATGAGTCTTACGGTGTCAAAGAATTATCCACGTACATTTAAGAATCGATATATTACCCGTATGTCAAAATCAACAGAAAAGAGAGAACGGGTCATATCGAAGTTCTGGGATCAGTATCTTTTTTATTGAACTTGATGATGAAAAGTTATATTTGGAATGTTTTAACATGCAACACTCTACAGTGTTACTCTTATTTCTCATTTTTAGTTAAAGACATGCTATTCCTTAATTTCCTTATCATAACTAGAGTCTCTTCTTATTATAGTCTAATTATTAAACATTGTAGTATACTGTACTAGTATTATACTACAACAGTCACTGACGGCCAGGAATCGCTCTATAATCTCGATCAAAAGGCAACAAGAGGGAGAAGAAAAAAATTGTGACTACACCTTGGAAAAGGTAATTTGAGTAAGATTTTATTTTATATATTTGGCGGAATGTTCTTTTTGCAAGATATATAAGTAAGAAAGCTAAAAAGTTGAAAACCAAATCCTTAAAAGAAGGAAAACAAAAAAGAAGAACAAGGGTAGCTGCAGAAACATATCCAACCATTATCCAAAGCACAGAAAAAACAGGAGAAGGAACTTAGATGTAACCAGATAAAGAGGTTCAAAGCTTGAAAGAATGCAACGGGTCGAAAAGGGTGGTGGTGCTGCTGCGAAGAAGATGCGTGGTCAGATAGATTACTCGAATTAAGCTGGCAGTACTGGGTTTGGCGCATGCAGATAACGCAAACACCAAGTTAATATGTTGGACGTATGCGCCATAAATGTCCCTCTGCTGCCTCCTACTACATTAGTATACGGTCAACGAAAATATATAGACCCCATAGGGGAGGTGAAGTGAGGTGAGTGAGTGCTCATGCATGCTATTCATTATTCAATTCTCAATTCAATTCCTGCACAATTCACTGCCTTTTGCGCTGACTATATTGTTGTAGTAGTATGTGCTCACTGTTACCTCTCTGACTATATTCACTTTTTCACTAATGATGGAGTATGTATAACAAAGGTATTGAACACATTCAACCATACATATCTAAAGGGGTTTGACTTAATGAAAGCGTGTTAGTTCCATAAGACTTGAGAGTGTGTATAGGGATATACTCCATAAAGAAATCCCTAGCTTAATTCTTGCGAAAAACATTGTCTTAGATAAGAAGTTTATCCATATCGCTTTAATTTCCGGAACTTTGAAATTCTCCCTCCTTAGTTTTTATCCAGCAAAAAATATATATATTCAACTATGAATAAAATTAAATACTACAACTGACTACTATCATCTCATTTTATTTAAAAAAAAAAATATTTATATTTTATGCTAGAGACACTGAGTAAGATTATTAAAAGAAAAAAAATTCTTTCTTCAATTATTTTTGCTCAAGTCAGATATTATGAACAAAGAAACACTTAAACTTGAATACTCTTAATTACTAAGTTGAATCAATCTGCCTCAGTTGATCTACTGCTCCATAGTTACTGTTATAAGTTTGGTTAAAAAAAATAGAAAATTATTTTAATATATAAGAGTGATGATAACAAATATTATCAACAAAATTATAATTGATGTGTTTTATTCATTCTTTAGAATAACTATATATTAAAAATGGCGTGTATGTTTTGCATTTAATTAATATTCTCTTCTTGTATATAATTAATTACTAGTTTAAAAGTTATATTATAGTATTATTTGTTAATGATAGTTTTGTTCGGGTAGAGAAAATTATAAAATTTACTTTTGAAGTGAGTTATTTAGATATAATTATGCAATTATTTACAAATTTTAGTTTGAAAAAAAAGGTTGTGCAAGTAGTACAGTATTTTGTTTGTTCCGGTACGTCGTGATCTGCAGAGAAAGAGAAAGGAAGATGAGTAGTACAGAAATGTCGCCACGTCTGACTGGCATGCAGCGTGGCCTCGTGAAATGAGGAAGGCAGAAGCGGGGGTAGTGAAGAGAATTGAAGCACCAATATCCCTTCGCCGTGTTCTGCTGCTTTTGGCCACGGAATTCGATGCAGATTGGTGAAACCATGCATGCTACCTCACCTGTGATCGATGTGAATGCCAATTCAATTTCAAGATACACAAACAATAATGTACTTATTCAAGATACCATGCATTGCTCAATCCTAAGAAAGATTGGGTCCAACCGTCCAAGAGTTAGATGACAAATTCATTATTTTCATAAATTTATCTTTTAAAATGATTTGGATCATTATTTAATGATTTCTAATGTGATTATAAATTTACATATGTTAAGCTAATCACAAATTTTAAATGATTTATATATGACGTAATATATTTGAACATATATATACATATATATTTTATAACAGTAAATAGTGATAAAAAATTGTCTTATGAAACTAATAATAAGTCTAACATTTGTCTTATTTTGATTATTCATGTGTTTTGATCGACGCTCAATCACCTTGGACGGGCATCAACCTTGAAGCTTCCAATAGTTGCTTTGGCATCAATTGCAAAAATGAACGTGAATTTTTATGTTTAAAAAAATACACGTGGTTTCGTACTAAAGAAGTCTTTCATTTTTGTTAGAAAATATATTAAAAACTTTAATTTTAGTATTAGAAAATACTTGATTAAGAATTCTTTCGTATGACAAATAGAAATATTATGTTATTAATGTTAAATTATTTGTTTATGTCTTGTGAATGGGTCTTGTTTTGAATAATTGGTAATTAACAGGAGAGAGACAGTTAAATAAAAAGAAACATATGTTGTTGCATTGTTTCGAACAATAAAAAAGAAACTAACTAATTATGTCTACATGGGTGAGAGACACACAATGGAGTAGAAAGTAACTCATATGGAATAGAACAATAAAAAAGAAACTAACTAATTACGTCTACATGGGTGAGAGACACACAATGGAGTAGAAAGTAACTCATATGGGATAGAGGTGAGTGGCAAAGGATTCCAAAAATAATTTGAAATTGATAATTTAAACACAAATATATCATAATTTGATTGTGGTATTGACAAGTTGGCAATATTTTTTTTGTCGTTTATTTTACGTCATTGCTTACTAATCACCATAAGGATCCTAATTTCCACTTTTATCTGTTTCAATATGATGACTGATGAATCTAGGGTTAGCAAGTTGACTTTGACATACTTGTGTTGTCTTCATCACCTGAGTGTGAAATATTTTTTTTATCACGTACTAGCTAGTGATGCACGTTTCGGAAGCACGCACCCAACTTTGTGTTATATGCCCGTAAAAACTACATCTTATATGTAAAGAAGGTGCGAAATCAATAGTTTACACATCAACAACTAGTCTACTCACTACCATTGCCAGAGCTAAAAGACACTTTCATCATAATACTCTATGCATGCCAAGGTTTAAGAATGAAATTCATATCAGCGTTTCATAAATATATTTGTACTTGTGATGAGACAGAATTCAGCATCCAATGCCTTCCTGTTAAAAAATGGTCAAAGATCATCCAAAGGTCACGCTCAGGCTCAATGACCTATTCTTTATTCTCAGCCAAATGGAACTTGACCATGTACTAATATCAACCACATCAATCTCCATATAAAACCTTTAAACAATATTCTCTCATTATGAGAATTCCCAAAAAAAAAATCCTAGTAATTTAATAATTACTACATCTTTCCATGGTAGCCAAAGTTCCTTCAATTAACTTTCATCAATGAAACATTTCAGCTTCAACCTACGCCATCCTCGAACTCAATCTTAAACAACATATTACTTCCAATGAAATCAATGCAATCATGTTGTGCTAACACATGGTTTCAGTTTAACAGCTTGTCACGAAAAGAAACCTTATGTGGAGGGATATCCACCGTTTAACAGTTTTTGACAATGAAGGTATATGCGAAAAGGAAAGATTTTCTTTCAAATTTCAATCATTCTTTCTATACACTCTCTGTCGTGTGTGTGGTAGCCTAATTTTTGTTTGGTTGGTAAGGACAAAATGTGTTCTTTATGTCCTAATTGTTGATTTGTACAATTAGATAGATAGTTTTAAAAAAAATCTCAACATATTTTTAGTAAAAAAAATATATATTGTTTTAAACAAATTATTTGCAAGCTGATTCTATGAACTTGATAATGAGATATAAAAAATCTAAATTTATCCTAAAAATAATTTTTTCAAAAGCAAGCTGATTCACACATGATTGTACCAGGAAAATGTTAATTGTACCTCCCCTATTTAATAAATATACCTACTTTTTTTAATATTTTCTCTTAAATATCCTTCTAATTTATTTTCAATTTTAAATTATTCTCGTTGATTTTCTAAAACAAATTTTTTTCTCACCCCTTTTCATCTACCACTCACCCCTCTTCCGTGGCTCTACAACTCACCCCCCCTTGCACATTGGAATAAAAAAAATATTTAAATACATTTTGCACCCTATAAATTAACTTTTTTTTTTCATTTTCTTCCTTGTAATTTTTTTTATTTTAATCATTGCAAAATATGTTTATTTTATTTTTCATTCTTAAAGTGTTTTAGATAACATTTTAAACAGTAAAAAAAGTATTTTAAATAGTAAAAAAAATATTATCTAAAACACTTTATGGATAAAAAAATAAAACAAACACATTTTATAATACTTAAATAAAAAAGGAGAAAAATAAAAATAAAAACATTAGATTGGAGGAAACAAAAATTTATTTAAGCCTTGAAAAAAAAAATGGGACGCATTCAATGATCATTATACTAGGTGATATTGTTGTTGCTGCAGATCATAATCCATATATTAAAGCCTGTAACCTTTAATTTTACCTCCAAAACAATCCTCATCTCCCAATTGGCAACCGTAGTTTCTCCGTTATTTCATCCTTCAAACACTGAAATTGCTTAGAGATTGTTTGCAGTGCAACCACAATGTACGTCCTCGTAAAGTCAATCCCCGCAGGTTGCTCAGAAGAGGAAATCACAATCTGAATCTGGTTGTGGTACCGCCTATACCTTTGCTCCACCTCCAATCTAAAATTAAAAATCAACAGAAAGTAAAGGTTTACTGGGTGCATTCAACTTCATCAGCCCTGGTGGTTTTATTGTTGGTGATGGTGTATGTGCGCTTGTCTTAGTTGAGTGAAATTGGAAATAAACTACAAGGATATTCACGGAAAAATGAAAAGGGAGGTATATTATTAAATAGGGAGGGACATTTGGCATTTTGTCTAATGCCAAGACATGGCCCATTCCAAATTAGTTTAACCCATAAATGATCTACCCAGTTGCCACTTTGAATCGATTCTCCTTTCTTGACCCAAAATGGATAATGTCCTTTTGAGTTTTTTCAGTCTCTATATTCTCCTCATTAAAACCTTTGAGATTATCTCCTGGTGTTAAATTCCAAACCCTCTTTTTATATTGGTTATAAATTAAATTTCAAAATTAAACTCCTCATTATATATTTAAAATATTCAATTCTCCTCTCAATCAGAACATTATACGTTGGAAAAATCTCCTTTATCAATATTCACATTTGTGGGAGTTAGTTTTATATGTTGGGGGACAGGATACAATGTGATATTTGGTGTGGGATTGTGATATTTGCTGGGTAACCATATCTTATTTTCATGGCTTGTAATCTGAATTTTAGGTACCACAGGTACCAGCTATTTAAATATAAATTATTTTGCCGACTTAAAAAGTGTTGCCAAAACACAATTTTAAAATTATCACAACAGAAATAATACATAAAAACGAAACAAAGCATTAAACACTTATCATAGAATACTTCGTAAAAATTTGTAATGATAGTTGACAAAAATCTTTCAAAATCAGAAAACTATTAACGATCAAAAAGCCCAATGAAAGAATAAAAAAATAAAAAAAGAATAATATAACCGTTACATTAACATTAGCTGACTAAATTCTTTCAATAAAAAAGTTGACAAAATAGAATAACTACTAAAAATTCGAATCACTTAGAGCGTATGTCTGTTGCAGTAAGGTTTAATTTTGATTGCCATTACGAACCGCTTAAGCCATTTTCTTATAAGTTTCCTTTGCATAATCTTCCATCTATGAGTCTATTTTGGGGCCCGGTGGAAAGGACTATTTTAGCGTTTTTAAGTTATGAGTGTGACTCGATCTAGCAAACCATGTTCAAATTTGCAATGTATCAATGTTTGAGAAGGCGCGTTCAACTCTCCAAATTCGAGCAACCATAGTACTTCATAAACCATATGAGCATATTATGGAAACGAGATGAAAACTAGGGTGTGATAGTCTAACTACTTTTACACCGTGCCAAAGAATATTTAACCGTTGAATCGAATGTGATAATTTGGTCTCAACTACTCGATCCGGTGAGTGACAACATGGTACGCATGAGAAGCCCAGATCTAGTTTTTTTTTATGGTATCTCTGAGTTTTTTTGTCAAAGATCATCCTTCAAAGACAAATGCTAATGGTGGTTTAGGCATGAAAAGGAAGCTCCGTCAAAAAAACGTTATCTTGCAAAAGATCTCACACAATGCGGGCAAAACATCAAAGAAGATGAAAACTAAGAAGGAAGACAATACGTTTTAATTTTTTAATTAATTTATTTCTGTTGGCCACGCTAATTTTCAATAATCTCCAATTATCCCTTAATTTCAAAGGATACATATCCTACACTCTATTTATTTTCCAATCACTTGCGAAAAAGATGTTTTACTTTTACCACCTTAGTCTCCGAAACGAAACAATCAATAGACCATATGAGCAAAAACTTATATCATTGTTCAAGTAGAAACGGGGAAAAGTACATTAAAAAAAAAAGAGAAAAATAAAATCGCAATAAAAACATAATGACACGCTGTTATCTAAACTTCAAAAGGGTCTTTGACAAAATCAAGAACAACCCATGAGAATCTTCTGCTTAATCGACTTCCTCAATTTTGGGTCCAGCACCGCTTCCACTGCCAGCTGCAGGACCATCCTCATCCATGGCTCCACCCGCATCACCACCAGCACCCTGGTACATCTTTGCTATGATGGGATTACAAATGCTCTCCAACTCCTTCATCTTATCCTCAAATTCGTCAGCCTCAGCAAGTTGGTTTCCATCTAGCCATTGGATAGCCTGCTCAATCGCATCTTCAATTTTCTTCTTATCATCAGAAGACAGTTTGGAAGCAATCTTGTCATCCTTGATTGTGTTCCTCATGTTATAGGCATAATTTTCCAATGCATTTTTGGCCTCCACTTTCTTCTTATGCTCCTCGTCCTCAGACTTGTATTTCTCAGCTTCCTGCACCATCTTCTCAATCTCCTCCTTAGAAAGCCTGCCCTTGTCGTTGGTAATTGTAATCTTGTTCTTCTGTCCAGTGGTTTTGTCCTCCGCAGACACGTTCAATATACCGTTGGCATCAATGTCGAAGCAAACAGTGATCTGAGGAACACCTCTGGGAGCAGGAGGAATTCCAGATAACTCAAATTTGCCAAGCAAATTGTTGTCACGAGTCCTCGTTCGTTCACCTTCATAGACCTGAATCAACACACCGGGCTGGTTGTCAGAGTAGGTTGAGAACACCTGCTCCTTCTTGGTGGGAATGGTTGTGTTTCTGGGAATCAACACAGTCATGACTCCTCCTGCAGTCTCCAAACCAGTGGATAGAGGAGTAACATCCAACAAAAGAAGATCCTGCACTTTCTCATTACCCTCGCCACTGAGAATCGCAGCCTGCACTGCAGCACCATAAGCAACAGCTTCATCTGGGTTAATACTCTTGCAAAGTTCCTTTCCGTTGAAGAAGTCCTGCAACAACTGTTGAACCTTGGGAATCCTAGTAGAACCACCAACAAGAACAACATCATGGACGGTACTCTTATCCATCTTGGCATCCCGCAAACACTTCTCCACGGGCTCCATGCACTTCCTGAATAAATCCATGTTTAGCTCTTCAAAACGGGCACGGGTAATGGTTGTGTAGAAGTCAATACCCTCGTACAAGGAATCAATCTCTATGGTGGTTTGAGCAGTGGAAGAGAGAGTCCTCTTTGCCCGCTCACATGCTGTTCTCAACCTCCTCAGAGCTCTGGCATTTCCACTAATATCCTTCTTGTTCTTCCTCTTGAATTCCTGAACAAAATGGTTCACCATTCTGTTATCAAAATCTTCACCTCCCAAGTGAGTATCACCAGCAGTGGCCTTCACCTCGAAAATACCCTCCTCGATGGTGAGAAGAGAGACATCAAAAGTCCCACCACCGAGATCAAAAATGAGAACATTCTTCTCCCCAGAGCTAGTGGCCTTTTTGTCGAGCCCATAAGCAATGGCAGCCGCGGTAGGCTCGTTGATAATTCGCATCACGTTGAGCCCAGAAATGACACCAGCGTCCTTGGTGGCTTGACGTTGTGAGTCGTTGAAGTAAGCAGGCACAGTGACAACCGCATTCTTTATGGTGGAACCTAGATACGCCTCCGCAATCTCCTTCATCTTCATAAGAACCATGGAGGATATCTCTTCCGCGGAAAACTGTTTCTCCTCCCCCTTGTAGTTCACCACAATCATAGGTTTCTCAGCAGGGCCAGGAATCACCTTGAACGGCCACAATTTCATGTCACCTTGTACTGATGCATCGGAAAAACGCCTTCCAATCAAACGCTTAGCATCTGCATGCGCCAAATCAAACAAATACAATCACCAAACGATTCACTATATAATCGCATAATCAAGGAAGCTTTCGCACAGATTATTTGAGCAAGTATCCATTCAATAAATTTATCATCCAAAACATAAAACAATTCAATCAAGTATACACAGCCTACCAATCAAATGTTTAGCAACTGCATGCACCAAAAAGGATTCGCAATCTAACCGCATAACCAAGGATTCTTTTGCACAGAAAATTCAATTAAGTAGCCATTTAATAAAATCCATAGACAATTGAACTAATGATAGAACTCGAGTTACAAAGAATTGAAAAGAAAATCACAGCCTAATTAACAAACGTCTACAATCCACACAAAAGCATTCACGACTCTGTTTTGATTTTTTTTTTCCTGTAAATAAACACGAAAGAATCGTTACAGAATATTACTAGCTAGGGTTAGATTACAGATAATTGGAATTTTCTACAAGTGCTGATATAAATCACGTCGTGTAGAGTTATAAATTCACTGGAACAATGAAAAATTGCAGAGAATCAAGGATTTACAGTATGAGTTGAAAGTAGTACTTACCAAAAACGGTGTTGGTTGGGTTCATAGCGACCTGGTTCTTCGCCGCATCGCCGATCAACCGTTCTGTGTCGGTGAAAGCCACGTAGGATGGGGTAGTTCTGTTACCCTGATCGTTGGCTATGATTTCAACACGATCGTGTTGCCACACGCCGACGCAAGAGTACGTCGTTCCCAAATCGATTCCGATAGCAGGACCCTCGCCTTTTCCAGCCATACTCACTCACACACAAACAATCTCTTTCCCCTAACGAAATTAGAATTTCGAATTTTAGAGAATTTAGGAATCAAAAAGTTACAACAATTCCTTCAACTGAATTGAGGAGAAATGTGTGGGAAGGGGTGTGCTTTAAAGAACGTGTTTGAATTCTGGAAGGTTCGGTTCATGCGCTGTGAACCGTTGGATCAGTAATTTTGGACGGTAGATATTTTTGTTCCTAATGGAATTGGACTTGGGGAAAAAGCGAAGTGTTGTGTGGGGTTTCTCCAACGTTCTCTAGGTGATTCGAGAATTTTCCGATTACGAAACGGTGCTGGCGTGGCACGCGCTTAAACTAAAGATTTTTAACCGTTGACGTGAACTGGTCGCTTTTTTTTTTTTTGGTATTGGATAGATTGTATCTGTGATTCTCCCGCGCCATTGGTTGAATTAATGACGTCGTCCGTGCGCTTTAGATAACTGGCCAATTGGATTTCACTAACTCCGTGTAAAGCGCGTTAGTTAAGTTTTATTTTTGGTGTGTTTCTTGCCCGTTCAAAAAGCATGATTTTATTATCTTTTCAAAATTCACTCATTGCAGTAAATCAGTAATCACCCTGGCTTTTACTTTTACGATTTTCTTTTCAATTCAATCGTTCTCTAAATTATATCTTGAGTATATAAGATAGTAGCTTTAAATTTAACCTTAAAAAATAATAATAATAACAATATTTTAATTTAATATTTTAAAAGTGTAAAAACTACTAAATAAAAAATAATCTACTCTTATCTTATCAGATATATGTTCAAGATATTTTAAAAATCAATGATAAATTAATATTTTTATTTAATCTTTTAAAAGATAAAAAAATACTAAATAAAAAATAATATAGTCTTATCTTATCTTATAAAATACGCAACTAAAAAAATCATCAGTTCATATTTTCAAAATTTACTCGTTACTAATCAAATTCTTTTTTTACAGTTTTTTATCCTCCTCCGATATGTTTTTTTTCTTTAAAATATATTTAACATAAAAAAATAGTAATTAAATATTTTAAAAGAAAATACTGAATAAATATCACTTGTATAAATTATAAAACTTTTTATGAAGGACTATAAATTTAAATACTTATTTACCTTATTCTCTTCATTTTCTCACATTTGATTTGCTTAAATTTTTTCTCACAAATAAAGATAAAATTCTTATTTTAATTATTTTTTCTAATTCTTTCATGTTTTTCTTGATTTAAACTAATGTGTTTTTCTCATCTCCAATTTCACAAAGATTTTCTTGAATTTTTACATGTTTAAATGAAATTACAAATCTGATGGAGTTTTTGACATTTTTACAGTATGTTTAGATAGAGAATTTTAACTGAGAAAAATACTTTATCAAAGAATTTGAATTTCTGTAATCTATAATTCATTGTTTGAATGTTTTTTTTATGAAGAATTTAAAATTTTGGAATTTTAAAACAGAATTTTAAACAATTAAAAAGGTGAGAAATTGAAATTCTCTTCTTATCAAGAAACACCGTCTAAGATTCTGGAACATTGATTGTTGGGTCTCGGCATAGAGGAACTAGCACACCAATCATATCTTTTCTTTTTTTCATTCATTTTTTTTCACCCTCATAATTTTAACTTTTTTTATCCAAACACAAAATTTTGAAAATAAAAGAATTTCAATTGAAGTATTTAAAATTTTTAGAATTAAAAATTTCTCAGAATTTTAAATTCCTCCATCCAAACACACTCTTAAAATATATGGTAATATCTCTTTTTGCAACTTGTTTAAATGGAATTACACATATAAGCAAAGTGCATTGCAAAACATATCTAGTGTGTTATGTGGTTTAAAGAAACGAGAGGGCGGGGGGAGAGAGAGAGCCCCACAAAGGTGTTGAGAGAATAACAAATAACACATAGAAGGAATAACAACTTGGCTCTTTGATGTCCCATGAAAGGGCACTTGGGTCTCTCATAAATGCAAGCTTCCTATACGCCCTCTTTATTTGCTCATTTGATGCACTCTTCAACACTTTAAGTATACTTTAATAGCTCTTTTTGCAACAGTTTTAAAGTTATCTTCAAAATTAGTTAAAAAATTAATTAAAAGTTAAAAATGAACTAATAACCAATGATAACTAATAATTAAAAGTTAAGAATTAGCTTATTAAATTATAAGTATTTAATAAAAAAATATTATGATTTACCTAATGAAGTAACAAGAAAAATAAATAAATATATTAAGGATGAATATGTAAGAAAATATAATAAATTAAAAGTTAGTATTTTAAAAAATATTAATTCAAGTGGTGTTTCAAAAAATGCTAATAACTAATAAAAAATTATTAAAAAAAATATTTACCAAATAGTCAACTAAATTTTTCAACGAGTAAAGAAAAGTTAAAAATTAACTTACCCAACATAACCTAAATGGAAATACACATATGAGGAGAAGTGCACTAATGCAAAACATATCTAGTGTGTCTAGTGGTATAAAGAAGTGAGCCAAAGAGAGAATATCCAACAATGGTGTTGAAAGAATGACAAATAACATAAAAGGAACAACAACTTGATTCTTTGATGTGCCATGAAGAAATTTGGATCTATTAGAAGAAGAAGAAAACTTTAATTTTATGGCTTTTCTATGCTCATTGGAATCTCGTTGGAATTGGAATAAAAAATGACGATTAGGGTTTGGGATGAGAAATTAAATGTGTGTTGTGTGTTTAAGGATTATTGAATTGTTTCTTATATTATGTGTGGTGCTTACAAAGTGAATGACCTAAAAATGGTTTCGCCAAGAGTTGACCATGGAGTTAACATTACGTTTTTACTTTGCAATGTGTTTGTTTCGAAACTAGGAAATCAGTGAGCCTTTTTAAAGCAGGGCAATCATAGGTTATGAGTGTGGGTGTGGGGGAGGGGGACGGGGGAGTCAAGGGTGAATTGGTAATTGGCTCTAGGTGGTGGAGATGAGGGACACGATGTGATGGCCTGGTGCAGAGGAACAATGGGTGAAATATTCATCTTGGTTCAAATTTTTTGAAAAGATGCACCCCCACGATTCAACAAATGGGATTGATTATCGTTGGTATGGCTTAATTGGATTATAGGGATTTCAATTCACATTTTTATTATTTCTTTTCTTTACATTTTTTAAACAATTTTAAGCTATATTTAAAGATCAAATAAATAATTAATGTCGTATTGCCGAATGAATTAAATCATATTTTTAAAATTTGAGTAACTAAAAAAATATTTTAATTTGAGGAACTAAAAAAGGAAAATCCTATATTTAAATAACTAAACACATATTTAAACCTAATATAATAAATCACAATAAATTTTTTAAAAATATGAAGAGTTTACCAATATTTTTATGGATAAAATTTAATTTAAATTAATTCGGTATAATTGAGGACCAAATACCGCAAGAAAAAATATGTTGAACAACTAGCAGCTGCATACCTGCACTGTGACCAATCAAACTAGGGGCCTCCATTTTGACCCCCATCTTGGCATCGTCTAACTCTGTAAGATCACTAGCATATGGTAAAAATTATTTTAAAATATTTTTTAAATCTAAAATAAGGTAATAGGTGGTGCATTTGTAAAGCAGCATATCATGACATTAGATATAATTATATAATATGCAGAAAAAAAAGAAGATATAATTATATAATAATGAAGTGGTGTTTCCATGAGACCACTAGGGTTTGGAATTTTCCAGTGATGAAACTAAAGTCATATTTGTTGGCTCTTTCAATAAATAAGGGGAAATCCAAATACTTATGTAGCCATCCAATATTGTGGACAAAAGAGATTATGTATTTATTTATTTTTCATCCATTTTGATCTTTTGATGATTTTGTATAGCATTACCAAGTGTATTTATTTATTTATTTATCTTAGTTATGTAATTTCTTTATCATATTTCATATTAAAAAAATCAACGAAATAGGTAAAATGATATTGTGACACTAATATATCCATGTTGTGCTACATTGGAGAAAATTGCCCCTTCCCATCCCATTTGCTGAAATTAATAAATCTGCAATGACCATAGAACCCCTAATCTTGTGACGTGTCACTCTGTCGATGGCTGAAAACCGAGAGGAAAATCTGGCTCTAGTCATCGTGGCACCTTGTCCTCGCCTCGCAAAAAAAAAAAAAATGGGGATAATTCGTAAAATATTCATTCCCTCATCTCTAATCCGTTATGAGAAGCTGAACCTTCCTCTGCACAATCTCCTTCAAAAAGCTTCTCATCCATGGCGAAAACGCTCATTTCGTCTCAATCGTTCATCGGCACACCGCTCCCCTCACTCCCTCGCCACCACCTCCCCCACCGCACCAGGCTCGTCGCCACCAAAGTCCTCGTCAGCCTCCACGAAATTCCCCCAATCCACTCCATAAGCCGCAACATTGACTTCGCCGGAATCGTGACTAGAGCCGAAGGCCTTCTCTACACGCTCGCCGATGCTGCGGTTGCGGCGGACCCTGCGGTTGCTGCGGACTCTGCGGCTTCCACCACCGATGCTGCCGTACAGAAGAGCGGAGGCTGGTTCGGCTTCATCTCCGAAGCCATGGAGTTCGTTCTCAAGGTAAACTTCATACTCCTGCTTCGTAGTTGCTAACTTCCTATATATAAGTATTCTGTTGAATTTGCTAAGACTGAGCGAGTTGTGTGACGCGTCACGTGTGAGCACGAGCCTCGAAATTCATCGAACTTGTTTTCCCGAGATCGTGTAACTTGCTTTAGATTTTCTTATTAAGAAGAAAATAGGACATGAATTAAGCTTCTTCCAGAAGTGAAATTTAATTTATACATAAGCTAAAATCAGCTTTTGGAGAAACTAAACGAGTGAGTTTCTAAAATTGAACTTATGCATAAGCTTGATTTTAATTGAAGAAGCTTAGTTCATTTTACCTTATTCTTCTCGTTTAAGTGTTTATTGAAATAGGACAGAAGTTTACTAAACGCTGTTTGGATAAACTTCTATTATAGGAGAAGAAAATAGGAGCACACTTATTCCTTTTTTTTATAATAAATTTTTGAGGACTTAACATTTTCCTTAACATTTTCTAATACGAAATGTTTGCTTGATTTTATTCAGGTACATGTATTTTTTATGTTATGTTATTGTTATTGTTTTGTTTTCAGGTGTTGAAGGATGGCCTTTCTGCCGTGCATGTCCCTTATGCATATGGATTTGCTATCATATTGCTCACTGTTATAGTTAAGGCCGCTACGCTTCCCTTGACAAAGCAACAGGTTGGTACAAATTATAGCAATTTCTAGAGCCAAAGAAAGCGTGACAAATTTGCAAATTTACTGAAACCGTTAAATTATGTAATTCATTTTGTTTGTAACAGTTTTTTTCCTTCACACTGGAGTAATTGGAATATTTGTTCTTCAAAGCCTGACATTTCATACACCATCAAATCATTTTGAACTTTTGAACTTGCAATTATTTTATATATGAATTTGAGCTCTCAATTAACATAGATGCTTCACTTGATTACACAAAATGCTGATTGTAATATAATGTATGAATACAGGTTGAATCTACACTAGCTATGCAAAATCTTCAACCAAAAATTAAGGCCATTCAAGATAGATATGCTGGCAATCAGGTGAGGGATGTTGTTGGTTATTAGGCATCCAGTTTGATCTCGAGTAAATATTGATTTTGTTGTATGTTAAAACAAAAGCATTGTTCTTTCTAAACTATTCATTTTGTTGCCCTCTTTTTAAGGAAAGAATACAACTTGAGACGTCAAGGCTATATCGGCAGGCTGGGGTTAACCCATTGGCAGGTACTTTTTGTCTTTATTTTGTTGGTTTTCCAGTTCTTAATCAACGGTTCTGTATAATAATACCCTGAGACATGAAGCCAATAAACACCGGTCCTGTGTAATAATTGTGAAGTTAATAGAACTTGTATGATCATTCATGACAAAAAAAATGGTTTTGAAGTAGAGTTTCTCATAGCAATGGTATTTATTTAATTTTATTTTGTCCATCCATATCTCCCCGACATTTCTTTTAATTATTAGCAATATCATATTAGTTTGGATTGTACATATTCTGTTCATGTACTGACATATAGTCTCAACTTCAACTGTGCTGTCATCAATTTGTATAGGTTGTTTACCAACTCTGGCTACAATTCCAGTCTGGATTGGTCTCTACCAAGCTTTATCAAATGTGGCAAATGAGGTAATTAATGATATAAACTTTTATTATTTGAGCAGAGATTTCGATGGACAAATTACACACAGAAAATATGATTTTGCTAATTATGTTAAATCTTTAATTTGAAGGGACTGCTAACCGAAGGTTTCCTTTGGATCCCCTCTTTGGGTGGTCCTACTACCATTGCTGCTAGACAAAGTGGAGCTGGAATTTCTTGGCTTTTTCCATTTGTGGTAAGAAAGATATCTTTTGCTTCATAGTTGAAATAATAAGTTGTAGTTGGGCTTTTTCCCCCTAATCCTGTGAGTCATTATGATCTTTCGAAGCAGTCTATTTACTCTGTACACTTTGTTGGAATGAAGTTATACATGGAATGTTCACAGTTCACTTGTTGCAGTCATGTTCCAAGAGGAAATAAATGGAAAACTTTGTAAATTGATTTTGTACTCTAAATCATTATACAGTCATAACAAACATCGGTCATGCAGGACGGGCATCCACCTTTGGGTTGGCAAGATACTGCAGCATATCTTGTTTTACCTATTCTTCTTGTCGTTTCTCAATACGTTTCAATGGAAATCATGAAACCACCTCAGGTAAACACATCAGTTCTCTTCTGTTTCTGTTTCTTTTTTGTGTTTACAAGGCTGGCCTAAATGACTTCTTTTGACAGACAGATCCTTCTCAAAAGAATCAACTTCTTATTTTAAAGTTTCTTCCACTCATGATTGGCTACTTCTCACTATCTGTCCCATCAGGACTAACAATTTACTGGTTAGTTTTTCAGAAACTATATTAATACCATCCTTTCTAGTCAATAAATTCTTATTTTTCATGATTTTGCCATAACTTGAAACATTCTTTGCTTTATTATGGGTTGCAAATCTGAAATATATTTATCTCTACACCATCTAGGCAAGTCCGATTTGGTCCGAAAACTCCAGTAATGGTATCTATACAACTCTTCTTTATTTCAGAAACCATTTCCTTGATATGCCTGCCTAATGCATGCAACAAAAACATACAAAGAACAAATGCACAAGAGCTAAAATTCTTCATTCTAATGGAAACAATAACATGTTCATCAAGTGAATGCTTTCTCCTGATTAATGTTTTAGATTTGGGAGATGGTTTTGACTTTTGACAACATTGATTGTATGCTAGGGCCTAGGGGAAATAAAAGAAGCAATTTCATTACTGCTTGATTTTCTATTTCTTTTACTAGGTTTATAAACAATGTCCTGAGCACAGCTCAACAAGTATGGTTGCGCAAATTGGGAGGTGCAAAGCCTGTTGTGAATGAAAATGCTGGTGGGATTATTACTGCTGGACGCGCTAAAAGATCAGATTTGCAGCCAGTAAGGAATGGTGAAAGGTCAGTTTCTTCTAGTACAAGTTGCAGAGTTTCAACTCCTTTTGGATAACAAATTGGTGATCTACAGGTTTAAGCAGTTAAAAGAAGAGGACAAGAAGAAAAAGGTAAGCAAGGCACTGCCAGTGGAAGAAGTTCAGCCCCTGGCTTCTGTGTCTGCTTCTGATGATGGCTCGGATACAGAAAGTGACAATAAGGTAAGTATTAACTTGTGGAGTTTCTTGCTTAAAATTTATGTGATATGGCTGTCTTTTTGAGAGGAAAGAAGAATTAAGGAAAAACAAAAATCTCCACATTAACATTATTTGATATTGCACAGAAATTTTTTTTTATAAATTCAATGTATACATTTCAAAGAACAATGCCTGACTATCCTTAATTTCCAATCACTTCTAAGATGAAACATCAAGTTAATTTGCCTGCTTGCATGAAAAAATAGTTGTCCAGCCATAGATTGAAAGTTCAAAATTTTCTTTCCCTATTGTAATTGTGTGTTACACATGATCATTGTTTAGCCTCATCACATAATGATTCTTGAGAATGTATATATAATAATAAAATGACAACCAATGACGTTAACTTCAGAAAGTAAAGTTAGTTATTTGATGGGCCTTCACCCAACTTTCTATCAGGTAAAGGTTAGTTAAGGGTCTTGGGCTAATTTGAAATGGGCAAGGATCAAAACAAATTTAGATGCAATTGTAGGATGAGAATGTGGAAGTTCAGCAACATATAAGTGTCAAACACTCATATACCTAATGCTAATGCCCTTGAGCTTTTGGGTTTTACATGGTGTTTAGTCTGCTTAAATGATTCTTAGCCCATTGTCAAAGATCTTCCCAGGGTTTTTCAGCTCCCCTCACTATCAGCACCGTATCCCTTGCTCCATATTATAGCCTTGCTACCATGACATAATGTGAGTGGAGATTAAATCATAAATGAATTCAAACCTAGAGAAATGCTAGCAAGTAGCAACACACTATTTAGATCTCACCCTCTAATGTTGATTACAATTTATTGAAAATCACAAATTTTCGTGGGTATCACTTGTTATTTAATTACTCTCCTAAGTTGGCAGTTTTCAATAAATTTTAACCAATATTAGAATTATGTGTTAGAAAGTATATTGCTAGCATTTTTCTTTAAACCAAATATTTTAACCGCTGAAAACCGATTGTGTGGATAGATATGTCTGCCTTTTAAAGAGAACCTCGACCTTCAAATTATATTTCCTATAGCTCACAAGTTGAAAGGAGGTATCTTTTTGTCTTGTTTTACTGCTAACAAAGTGGAAGGAAACTAGTGCAGAACTATTTGAAGCAATGCTCTCTCTGTTATTTGAACCCTTCTCTTCTAACCACCTGTCCGATCCCCTTCCTTATTTCCGTCCCATACAGCAAAAGAAAATTGCTGTGACTTTGTTATATTTTATTGTTTTAAGATCTTTGGGATTTTCATTCTTGTAGATAAAATTCCTAATGCTAAGTTACCTTGTTACAGGGACAGGAAGATGCAGAAGAAGCATATGCTTCTAAAGTTGGCGAAGAGGTTCAAAATTATTCTAGGGAAAGAAGAAGCAAGCGTTCGAAGCGGAAGCGTGCTGTATAAAGGACCGCATACAATTAGTTTATAGTGAGTTTTGTATATCTCAAGAGATTATAGCATTTTTGGGTTGGCTATTAATTAAATATATGTAATTTAATTCACTAAAATATCTTTGTTACGTTTAAGTTCCACATGTTAGCTAAAGCAATTTGTCTTGTGACGTGTTTAATTTTATTAAGATTTATCCCCCCTTGAAACTAGGAGTATAAAAACTTATACTCCTTCTGATCCAAAATAATACAGTAAGTAGTTCTTTTAGCTTCTTTTTTTCACTATAATAATAGTCTCTCTTTTTTTATACCTTTTGTAAGTTATTTTTCTAACTATCTCTAGACATGATTAAGAAGATAAATTAATAAATCCATTGAAAAGATACACAAGTCATAAAAATAAGTTGGTGGATAGTAGGATAATTTATGATTAGTTATAAAATTAAGGGTATTTTTTTTTCTAAATTTACAGCAATGATTATTTTTAATCAATGTGTCTTAACCTTAAAGGTCTATTATTTTGGAAAGGAGGGAATATTAGACAGACACAACAGGTTCCTAACAGCACAGTACTATGAAAATGACATTGAATGGAATTTGAATTCGCTGGTAATAGTTGTCTTTAATGTTGAAATTTGGCTTGATGTTAAAATTTGAACTGGGTCGATTCACATTGGGGTTCATGGCATTTTGTTATTTGAACTAATCAATTTTAATCGGTTTAGATTGAATTCTTCCTAGCTTGGTCTTTGTGAAGGATGAAAAATATTAAATTGACTGGGATAAAGTCGTAAATTCTAAAGGTTAATCAAATATAAGAAAACATAAAAAGATTATGGTATCGGGTGTGTCCCCAAAATGAAATTCGAGACTCATACAGAGCGAGACTCATACCGGAACCAATATGAAGTTTCCGGTTTGAATTGGTTCAGATTCATTGGATTATCGAATTGATCTGTGGTTATTCCTAGTTAAAACCCAGTTGAGGGGCGATGGTGTTTCATTATTATAAAATAGACTAAATTAATATCAAACTGATCATATAAAATTAGAGCCACTAGATAAATGAGTGCTCCAAAATCAGAGCTTAGCTGCAAAATTAGGGAAAATATTTTAGTTGAAGCCGTAAGGCAAGGCCTAATGTGTTCTTTACACGGCCTGTTTGTCAACATGTATTGCTTAGTTTAATTGAGGAAGTATTAAACAAACTTTTTTTTTAGGGAAGTTTTCAACAAACTTAACAAGCTGATCCTTTGAAGAAAAAAAACTAACAAGCTGATTAGTTAATAAATCGAGAATTGCTTGACTTTAGACGACGTCAATGCATGTAAAGTACGAATATTCAATTAAATACCATTTTGTACAAACACAATGCTCCTAAAAGCGGAATTGAGAGTCTACACCAATCCACTGATATCCAACAGCTATTGATTTCTCTACTGAAAGCTGATGCCGAATGAGTGTTTCCACCTCTATGGTTTAGATGGTGGGTGTTGATTCCCTATTGGATTAGGCCCTGATGGGCTTTTACGATTCTTCTTTTCTTCAACCTGTGATTTCGTTGTTCGAATCAGAATATTGTCATGTAAATTAAGTAAAATGATTGAAAATAGAAATAAGAAAAATGATTAATGTATTTACTAACCCAAGAAGGTATGACATGTCCATTTTGCTGCTTTGGGTTAGCCTCTAAGGTTCTGAGCTTGAAATGAACTGAGTGCAGAATATAGAGTTAACATAAGATACAATTAGTTGCAATAACCATTGCAGAGTCATCAGCTTGTGCTTTTTAAATAGACAGTAGGAAGTAGTTTCAGTTTCAGAGCAATTTGCAGGAGAAAGTGATCGAAGTACCTGACTGCATAGCCTGAACACTAGCAGTGACGTGATTGAGTGCAGAAGCGGCAAGCAGAAGCCATGCAAAGAGAAGATACACGAAAATTTGTCTTCTCATATGTGCCATACTTCTACTCTTCTAGTGAATGGGGTATGTCACGAGCATTTTTGCAGTTTTTATATGCTATGTCTTTTGGTATTATATAATCATGACGAAACTTGAAATTTTATGTGAGAATGTTTGTTAAAAGATGCCCGGGAATCCTATGCCATTACACTCTGTCTCTAAAAGATCGAGAATCTGTTGTTATCCTCATTATGGATTGACTTCTTACCCGTTATCATTTCTCTGTTATCATTGCTTCCATGTTAATTTCACAAGTACTTGCTATTATTTTTGTTTTGAGTGCTTCGCCGTTATGTCGGCATCCTTTTTAAATGGATTAGTTTGATAAAATTTGAGCGGTATTATAGTGTATCGAATCTACAAATAGAAGAAACTTTAGTTGGTTGAATAGGGGGTGTGAATTGTTATAAACTTTTTTATATCTATTTTTGTGAATAAAAATAATCTACAAGTCTTAAAATTCATTTTTGTTGAATTAGAGTTGAACATCTTGTTCCATAATACAAATGCTTGATGGTTTGAATTATTTCTTCTACATCTAGATCATGTATGTGTTGGTGTAAATAAGAAGTCTCACATTATAGATAAAAGTGAATATATGAACAACATATAAGTAACAAAGACTTATAAACTTAAAGTGTTAAGCTGGATTAATATAAGGATAAAATTTAAGTTTTAAGTTTATTGATAAAAAAATTATTTATTATTAGCTTTTAAATAAAAAAAAGTCATGCTTAACTAAAAGATCTCACATATTATTTTTTTATTTAAGGTTAAAAAAATCCTCTCAATTTTTTATTTTAACCTTATTTTTTTTGTTGGATTGGTCGTAGTCTTACTTTATATTTGGATAAAAAATTTTAAAATGACAAGTATTTTAAATGTCAAATAACTCAATTAAGAGTAATTAAATTTCAATCAATTATAAAATTATTTGTTTGGATTATAAAACTTTATAAATATATTCACTGAAATTCAAAATAAATTTTGTTTTTTGATTTTTTTTCTCTCTCCTCATCTCTCTTAACCCACATAGCAACATCAATCTCCGCATCTCCGATTCTCATGACGAAACTCATGTGATAGAGAACTATCGAAAGAGAAAGAGTTTGACTTAGGTAGGCTCAACAATCACTTGAGCAATAACAAATTTGAATTTGAGAAGAGACTAAATTCTCTCATGAAAGAAAAAGAGAAGAAGTGAAGTTTATTTATTTTTATTTTTAATTATATTTTCGGGTCTATTTTTGGACTTGTAATGGGTTGTTATCTTTTTATTGTTACTTTTAAGTCTTTTAATTATTAGATTATTCATTGGACCCTAGGCCTAATTTATAATTATTAGTATGAGGTCTAAATAAACTCTTTAAACAATTGGTTGTTTGTATGAAATCTAAGATTATACACAATTAAGTGAGTGTCTCTCTTAGTTCTTGTGTGAAACCTTAAGTTCTTATCAAAGAATTCTGTTATTTATGATGAATTATCTTTAACTTATCAATCTCCCAAGATTGTGTGGGCGTTGTTATCTCTATCTTCTCCTCTAATCCCTTTTTTTCCTTCTATTTTTCCCAATTTCATATAGCCCCAAATTGGTTCCCCTTGTTGCTATTATGCAAATCAGGGATTCATCATCATGTCCTTGAAAATCTTCAACGATTTGAAAAGGGTTTTTTGGGGTGCTAGCGATGATGGTGGACAGGACCCTTATAGAGTATAGACACAATAGTGAATTTCCTTCTCCCTCAAATGCAAACTCGTTTCTCAATCGTAGTTGTCGCTACTATCTCCACCTTGTCAGTCACCTATCAAGTCATTGAAAAGTGAAAAAAAAAATGATATTACATATGAAGATAAAACGTGTCGTGTATGATAAACATAGAATAAGACATTTTTAAAATCCCAATTGTTTTGGTGAAATTTTAAATTCCTAATTTTAATGAAAATAACTCTTCAAATTCTCAAGTTAAATGTCCAAAGGAAGCAATCTAATGAATAACAATTCAAATACCCTCAGAAGATGCATTACCCTCTTTAAATACTTCAACCAAAGGCGGGAAACGTTCTTGATCGGACATGATGTTAAATACTTAAATTCATCCCTGTTGTTTGGTTGTGGCTCATTAATGGAGTTTGCTATTATCTTTTACTCTCTTCGTATTTCCAGTAAGTGATATTATTTCTCCCAGTATTTTACCCCTTATTTCCAACCGTGTGTGTGTATTCGGTTTGCAAATATACCTTTCTTGTTCACTGAACTTGACCTAAATTAAATTGACTTATGCTGATGCGCTGCTCACTTATTCCATTTGTACGTTTGTTTAAAGAAGTTGACTAGGCGCTATAGCTAGCGTGATAGACAGCCTGACTTATGTGAGACATGACGAAAATCTTTAGTTACAAAGTCAAGTGTTGTTATGATTGCTTCAATTAGAATTTAATCAAATCAATCACCGAACCACACTAATGCAAAATGTGACAAAAATGTTGTGGCAGCGACCTAAACGAACAAATGTGTTGCCCGTAAAATTAGGACGACGATCTGCTTAAGTTAAACCCACTCATTGATCTGGTTTGTCGGATAATTCAATAGAAAATATATATATTTGCACGAACTTAAGGACTTAAGTTAGTAATATTATACCAACAAATTTTGATAAATAATTAACCACGTAATCAATTATGTCTCACTAATTTGCTGTTTAATAAATTATGTAAGATTTTTCCTAATCATTTGGCTATCCATAAACCATCTTATGCCTGTAGACAGAGGTGGGGGCTGATTAATAATTATGACTCGCTTTGACCGAGCACGGTGATCGGGGATTGGTAACGCTGAAACGGTGGGGATGGAGCCATGGAGGTCGTTGTTACTCTCTTTCCTTTTGTTAAAATGAGTCCATGTTTTGTTTCACATTAAAATATTAACTTTGAGTGCATAACTGATTTTATTTTATTCTATAAAAAAATATTCTAGTTAAATTTTGTCAAATTTTTGGATGTTTAATTTTATGTTAAAAAAATTAATTATAGAGTCAAAATTAATTTTAAATTTTTTTATTCATAGAAATTGAACATAATAACAAAATTTATAACAGGAGCACATTCTACTTAAACAACTAAGCTAATCCTTGGTAAATTGATTTAGAGTTGAATAAACTTTTATTTTCTCAATCCTTAATTATAAGATTTTTTTCAATTAATTTAAATATTTTAAGAAAAATAATTATCACAATAAATTTATCAATTATTTATACTATCATTTTAAAATTATTTTTTTATTCTCTTTATATTCACTTACTTATTTCTCTTTAATGTTTGGAGAGAAAACAATTAAGTAAACCTGAGAAAAAATAATTAATACATATAAAAATTAAAAAATGATTTCAGAAAAAGAAAGAGACAAATAATTTTTTAAAAATAATTTTATAATTAGGGACTAAGAAAGAGTAATTTTTGTATTGAATAAAAAATATTATACTGAATTTTTTTTTAAAGCCAAATCAAATTTAATTAAAGACAGTATTAATGGAGGAAGTACAAGTGTAGCCCTTGGCACTCTAGCACAAAAAACAATATCATGCACATCCCCCCAACCCTATACCAGAAATCAAAACATTGAGGCAGCATCATGAATTCCAAACTCGAGCATGAGAAAAACATGCGGTGAAGCCACCTCCTAATCCCAACAATTAGCACCACCAGACCCACAATATAACCCACTCGACCAAGTTCTTGTTAAAACCCACCTAAACATTGTATCGGGTTCAATTTCGATGACCCTTATGATCATAGAGGATAAACAAAACCCTCTTCCTCCCCTTAAGTCACCACTTCCAAATCAACTCTTATCTTAAAATCAATTCCACATAATAAATTAATTCAAAATTAATTTTACCAATGATCCAAACACACTTAATCATTCGTCCCAATGCAAAAACAAAATAATACTGTAATTAATAACTTGGTCTTCAAAGTTAAACAGCTTATGAGAAGTCCAGGCAAGTCACGGTCTATGTAGAGTTTTGCTATTTACACTCCATATTCTGCATTTTTATATTTGTATTTCCAAAAGATTCTTTAAATCTTATTTTTAAAACCCCTTATATTTGTTATTATTTAAATTCTTATTTTCACCATATATTTAGGGTTCTTCAAACCTTAATCTTTAACCTCGTCTTCACCCCTCATATTCATACAATATTATCTTTTTCATCAAAATTATACATGATACTATGTGTTTTCCTCCACTTGGAATTGCATTTGGTATGATATTGACCACTTTAATGGAGATATGTTTATGCTTATAAACCCATGTTCCATCCCTTGTTTATCTAGGACTTTGGTTATATACCCCAACAATCCTCCCACAAACAAAGGACCATGGTTAATCCTCCCCTTCAACATAAGTCCTTTTTTTTGTTTTTTATTCATGACTCATGAGAATTCAATATTGGCTCTTAGAGCTTAATAGACACCATGGTTAACCCTCCACCATTTCACAACCACAAGATACGAAACCTGACCTTCATATTACCAAGAAGACTTTCAATCTATGTATATGATTTCGCTCCTAAGGAGACTTTCAATAGAAAGATCTCATGCCTAACCCAAGGGTGTAACAATTTTAAAAAAGTAATAAATTTGTATGGAAAATAATGTTAAATGATTTTTTTTACCTCTTGTGTACATTTATATTATACAACACAGAACCATGTATTGCATGGGAGATTTTGTATTCAACAAAACTTGTATGTAAATTTTAAAGTATTTTTAACGTTATTTTAAAATTAGAATTTTATTTTTGATAATTTATATTAACTTCTAGAATAAAAAATTATTAATGAAATAAAATTTTAATTATAATTGAATAACAATGTCAAAAGCATAATTGCATCTATATTTTATCCTTAAGTGATGTTTAAGAATAGATATATACCCTTTAAGATAAGGTACACTGGTACAATACATGCATAATCGTTAATCATTGGACTTGGAGGTGAATAAAATAAAAATTTAAATATGTTTTTAATCTTTCAAATTTAAATAAATTTAAATTTAAGAAAACAAAAACTAAAATAATCCAATTTTAAGAGACAAATATATTTTATTCCTAAAATAAATAACATTTATTAATTTTATTTTTGAAATTCAATGGTAATACTTGAATTCCTTAAAAAACATGGGCAACACTTAAAGGATCCATGATAGAATCTAGACGAATTATTGTCCCAATTTGGAAAGCCGGAGAAAAGTGAGAATGATTTTCTTATTCAAGGCTATTATCGTTAAGAGTAATCTAATGATATATTCGGATCAAATGGAAAAGAAAAATAATAATGAAATTTTATTAAAGAAAAATAATAAAAATAGAGAAAAAAAGTATTTCTAAAAAATAAATTATTTTTTCTTTTTATTTTCATTTAATTCGGATTTCAAACTTTTAACATCGTATTGTGTTTTGCAGTAATTCGGCCCAAAATAATAAGTAACAACATGTTTGACAACCCAAAAAAAATCCTTTTAACAACCACAATGTGATAACTGACCAAAAGGAAAAAATGAAAAAAAAAAAAACCTTAAATAAAGCATTGTGATAAGTATTAGATGATTCTTGACCGAAAAGATCAGAAGTTCTACAAAAAGACAATACTGTTAATAGAATCCTAAAATAAATTTATTAAAAAATAATAACTAAGTTTTTAGCACATTAACTTTTTCATATTCTAATTTTTAATCCATCAAAATTTATATAAAAACTTTTAGTTTTCCATTAATTTTTTATAAATATTTTTAGTCCCTTAATTTTTTTTTCTATTTTTAATCGTTTATTTATTTTTATTATTCAAAATATATAACAAATGAGGGATTAAAAATAGATAAAATAAAGATTAATCTTAAACAATAAAAATAAATAAAGGAATGAAAATTGAGGGACTAAAATGTTGATGAAAAAATGAGACTAAAATTTGTTAAAAAAAACTTTTAAAAGACTAAAAATTAGAATCCAAAAAAGTTGAAGAATTAAAAATTTAATTAAAAAAAGTATATCATTATAGAGAGGTTCATTTCACAGCCCCAAATTCCTTTTAAATCTATGGGCGATAATGCATTTAATGAATAAAATTCAAATAATAAAAGGGTAAATATTTACATACCCTACATAAGATATTTGATTGCACGTTTAGGGTAAATAAAATTTTGTTTTTCAATCTAATTGTTTTGGAAAATTTAAATCGAGTTATAAATTTATAATTTTTTTGTATAAGTTAAAATTTATAATTAACTATGATGGCCGGATGTTATAAAGTTATAATAAATTCAATAAAATAAATCACAAAAACTTATAAAAGTTATATATTTATTTCCTATAATTTTTTTCAAATGTTTCATTAATCTCAAATTATGATCTATGTACAAAAAAATATTAAAATATAGCAATGAGTGAATTAAAACCCAGTAAAGCGCGGTAATTAAGGAAAATAGAACTAGTTAAGAAAAGGAGACTAAGGGAGGAAAATAGGACTAAGTGAAGACTAATTGAGGACAACATGATTAATTAAGTAAAAAATAATAATTAAGAAAAGTAAAGACAGATTTAATTCAAGAATCTCGTTAATGCACCTATACAAGAAGAGAGAAGAAAGAAAAAGACACATAGAAATTTCAAGAGAATACAATTCCTTATCAAAGACAAATGCCAAAAGAAGGAAAAGCAAACATGAGTCATTTCTTCCTTCTATTTTCTTTCTTGTACTTGTTGGAAACTTGATAACCAACTACTTTTGATGTAATTTTTCTTCCTATCTATTTAATAATATTACTTTTGCATTATCATTTCTTGTGCTTAATATTATTATTTATGGATTGATCACTCATTTACATGGTAAGTGCATTTTCTAATAGAAATAAATTCATCACTAGGGATAAGTTGATATTTGTTTAGTCTATTATATATCTCTATTCCTTGATGTAATTCACTATTTAGCTATGTAATGGCATTTGAAGAGAAAATAGATAAATTAAACTTTTTTCATCCGAAGGAACAAAGTTAGAGTATATTAGTAAATGCGGTTATAAATTTAAAATAGAGAAAAATCTTTAACATTACATCAAAAAGTAACTCTAATAAGTTAAGTTTTCAACATTCTCATATTCTGAATTTTTTTCTATAATATTATTGGGTCTCTAATCTTTTTGTCTTTTAATTTAAATTTTTGTTTAATTTAATTTTTTGTCAATTTAAATTATTATTTTTCTACAACCTTTCTAAATCTTTTTCTTAATCAAATATTTATGTACAAACAAAATTCATATGGATACGATACTCAAATTTTTATTTTAACTTTATTACTTGCGACAAATTAGTACACTTGTTAATCTATCAACAACCAACATATGATCTGAATGGATAATAAAAAAGAAATTGCTTATTTGGTCAAAAAAGCACGACAAATATGGTTTTCGAACCTTATTTATGTTCCATTTCCTACTTCCATATATTTCTTAGTAGTATTTTATCCCATAAAATGTGACCAAGCCAAACCAATTCGTCCCCAGTTCGTGCAACGTTTCTTGGTAACAAATTTTAGAACCGTGTTATTTATTTATTTTGCGATCAAACATTGGGTTAAATTTGCTTGTTGAGATAAGAAAAGGAATGCACATGGAACTGGTCGTAATTTGGTGAGTTGGTCACTACAAAAACGTTTGTGCAAGATTGCAAGAGGATAAGAAGCTCTGTTTACGATGTCCTTGCCGGTCAACTTTTTTCTCAAAGGTAATCATAATCACAATTTTAAAAAACTACAATATTTATGATTTTCTTTTTACCAAAATAAGCTTATGGCATTTCGTTATAATCATATCAGCCAATACAATTAGTAACTTGATAAAAAATATTGGATACAAGCTAAAGATGGTACTGCGCTAACTAAAGCATGAGCTACACCATGTTTTATCTCCTTAAAAAAACCTAGATGGTAGGTTTCATTCCTAAGCAGCAAACGTTTGTATCGTTTGATTATAGTACAATATTTATGTTAAATACTACAATTCCATTTTATTTTATAAGAAAAAAAATATTTTTTGTGAATGAATAATAATTTATTCACTAGGAGAACGTAACCATACAATACAAGCAAAAATATTATTCGGCCAAGTGATTTAAGAGACACCCTTGTTCTCATGTGACTTAAGACTTAAAAAAAATACTTTACTGTAGTAATTGATGATATGGAGCTGTGTGACTTAAGACTTAAAAAAAAAAAAATACTTTCACTATATTAATTGATGGTATGGAGCTATATAATGATTAGTCAGAAAAAAAAACTATATAATTGATTATACTAAAATAATGAAAAAGAACGACTACTATATATTTAGAGGGTAAAATAGTATTTATCTAGTAATAATTCGTTTTTTAAATTCTTTTTAAACCAAACAATCTCATAATTTCATGTTTATTTTTTATTAAATAAAAATCATCTACAATTTCACTTCAAATCTTATCTATTTTTCTCCAACATATTTTCCAGTCCCAGTTATTCTATTTCCTTCTCCTCTGTCAAACAGGGCGTAGGGAAAAGTATCCATAGTCAAAAGCTTTGTCATATTAACATTAGGGATGAGGCCGCTGGCCGGAGACCCGTGCAGAGTAGAGTAGATCCGTTCAAAAACTCCACTCGAGTGTAATATTAGTTCATACGTTCAACCAAATTAATTTTTTATTGTTAATGTTTTTATACAGAATAAAAAAAATATAAAACCAACATGAGATTCTTTTTGAGCTTCTATATGTCTCCTTGTGCACAACCACAACCTCACTTTAAGAATCCTTCACTTCAAGCGGAATTTAAATTAAAATAGTATTTTTTTTCTCAAAAAAATAAACTCTTTTTTTAACTACAAAATAACTAGGTTATTCTATTTTCTCTCTTCTTTATTATTATTTTTATTTTCAAGCGGAGGCTCGAGCCCTTTGTTTAACAAGCGGAGGTTTCTAGTTTCAGCAGAAATCTTGTCCGTGGTTTCAGACCATCTTTTCAGAATTTGTTGAAACGACTAAAAGTCACAGAAAAAGCAAACCTTCCCCCCTACTATGTATCAATTTTGCCCCTTACACCATAACAAATTCACATTTCAAAACGCCACTTAAATGCACATAGAAAAGGACAATTCCGTCCTACACAAAGGCAAGTGGTAAAAAATAAAATAAAATTCTGTGTGTACGATTTGGTAGAGCTGAAATGAAGGATAAGTTCGGTTGTGAAAAGAAAGAGCATGAGTGAAAGAGAACATGAGAAGAGAAAAGAATAAAAATAGAAGTCATTTAGTTGAAGATAAATAAATAAAAAATAATATAAAATATTTAAATTAAACTTGTTATGTAAGTTAAAAAAATAAAAAATTATTTATTATTATTATTTTTATGGACGTGACATTATTTAAAGAGATAAAATATATTATTTCATAAGACATGAGTACATGCAATAAGAAGGGAGAGAAGAAAAGAGAGATCCATGATTTTGGTTGAGCATGAGAGAGAATTTTTTAAAATCTCTGCAAATTTTCAACCCATATGACGAGAATCGTGTAAAATTTGATATTTTATCTTGTTGTCTTTGTTTTCTCTTACATTAATTATGAAAAAATATATATATACTAATCTTGAAAGAATAAAAGAATATTTTCATAAATCCTATCATTTTATTTATTTTTATTTTTTAATCAAATCACTTATATTTTCATCTTATTTCTTTTTTCACATTTTTTTTCTATTATTTCGTTTCCTCTCCCTACAACCAAAGGTAACCTAAAGAACAGCACATCTCTTACCAGCCAAATCACCTCATGAACATTCCTCCTCTCTCTTTTATATGTATTTTTTCTCTCCTTAATTTGATTCCAATCAAATCATCCTAAATATTTTTAAATCAGTGAGTATCACACCTAACATTCATATATTACTTTAATTTAAACATTTTTTAATTTCATTTCATTTTTCTTCGCTCTACTAAACATTCCCTAACATTTTTGTAGTATTGGCTTAATTGAAAATAATAAATTTTAGTAAAATTTACCATTTTATTTAACGACTCTTCCTAGATTTAAAAATAAAATTCTTCAAAAATTATAATTTGTAATAAATTTTACATAAAATAAAAAGAATATTTAAAAAAAATGTTGATGGCATCCCTTGAAAATATAAAACAGTCAGTAGTAATATAACAGGCCTTTCTCACTTTCGCAACTTCGTTCTTCTCACATAAATACTGCCTATAAATAAAACCCTCTCTGCAACAACATAGTTTCATTTCATTATTTCTTTCCCCCAGCCATGGCTCGCTCATTGTTCCTATGCTCACTCCTCATCTTCGCTGTCACCACCTTTTCCTCACCCACCGGTGCTCTTATCCTAACCCTCGTCAACAACTGCAACTACACCGTGTGGCCCGCCATCCAGCCAAACGCCGGCCATCCCGTCCTCGCCGGCGGCGGCCTCACCCTCCGCACCCTCACCCACCAATCCATCCCCGTCCCGGACGCCCACTGGTCCGGCCGCGTCTGGGCCCGCACCGGATGCGCCTACTCCGGCACCGCCTTTTCCTGCGCCAGCGGAGACTGCGGCGGCCGCCTCCAGTGCAACGGCGCCGGCGGCGCCCCCCCGGCTACCCTCGCCCAGTTCGAAGTCCACCACGGAAGCAACGACTACGCCTCCTACGGCGTCAGCCTCGTTGACGGTTTTAACGTCCCCATGACTGTGACCCCGCACGAGGGGAAAGGCGTGTGCCCTGTCGTGGGTTGCCGCGACGATCTTCTTGCCACGTGTCCACACGTGCTGCAGCACCGTGTGCCTGCGGTTCATGGACCCGTTGTTGCTTGCAAGAGTGGGTGCGAGGCTTTTCACACGGACGAGCTCTGCTGTAGGAACCACTTCAACAACCCTAGCACGTGCAAGGGGTCTATCTACTCCTCCTTCTTCAAGCATGCGTACCCTGCCACGTTCACTTTTGCTCATGACACCCCCTCGCTCATGCACCAGTGTTCCTCCCCGCGCGAGCTTAAGGTTATCTTTTGCCATTAATTAATAGAAGGGACCAACTACAAAGCTTTTGTGTTAAGGTTTGGGTCATTGTTTAGTGACTCGACTCTCTTGTCTTTCTAATAAGATCCTGCGTCGAGACTAAAAAGAAAGGAAAGTTGGTGAAAAGAAAAAAAGAAAAGTAGTCGTGTGTCTTTGTTGGAATGTCTTTGTAATTTCTTATTTTCTTTGGTTAAGATGCTTGTGTTTTGTGATTAGTAGCTTGAAAAAGAACAAAAAGTGTAATTTTTACTTGTGTTTAAGGACAAAGCTTCGGCTTCTTATCTTATGGAAAAAATAACAGCAAAATTAATAATGCTTGTTTTAGGAGATATTACTCAATGATTGGAGAAGAAATGATAGTTTGTGGATTGACATTTAGGAAACTGATATTTCTAATCAAACTAATATTTTTTGATAAAAAAAATCTGCTTCTGCTTGCCCTTGCTACTAGTAGTAGCGACTGGTAGGGGAAGACTATGATGATTATCCAGTGTGAAAAGAAAGGGACCAATACACCTCAATGTTGGCTCCTATCTCGAGAATTTGATTCTTTTTATTTTGATAACCGAGTGCAGTAACCGATAAATCCAACTACTTTTTTTTACCTAGGTTTAAGGGGTTGAAAATATAAAAATAGAAAAGGTTACAAAAATAGATTTTACCGAGATTAATTTTATCGCATTGTTGCTTTACTAGTTAATGAGAAGAGGGTTGATCACTTGAACGTTTTATTAGATCATAAAGAAAGCTGGCATTTGTGTTGTTTGGACTTTGGAGTTTGAAGAGAGGTAGGGGGCATCATTAGCAGTCAGCAATCTGGTCAATGTTCTCCATGCTCGTATAATGAGCTAGTAATTAGCAACTAGGAATCGTCTAGGGCATGCTGTTGGTGCCTGCTTACGTGTTTTCAATAAAATAAATTTAATCTTGACGTACGGGGCTAATTTTAAACTGACAAATTTAATTAAAATGAGTTTAAATTGATTTTAGTCACAATTTATATCCAAGTAGAGTTAATTATAAAGTGCTGGATTTAATTGGACCATAAGATATCACCACAAGCTTATTCTCTGAGGACCGACTTAGATTCTTTCTATGTGCGCTATCAAATGGGATAAGTTACAAATTATATATTTGACTATTTTTGAAATATTGAATTTAATTGGTAATGTTTCGTATTTGGGGAAACTTGTAGCTAGGCTAACTGGCTACTTAAACTTATCCAAATAAAGATGTGGACACTGGACAGAATTGATAATGATGTATTTAGGAACTTTTTTAATGCAGCTTAGCAACTTTACCGAAAGCAAAAATTGAATTCATCGCCCACATATTTATTTATAATATTAAGTTTGGCAAGAAGTAGTAGTATTATAGAACTTTATCGATGTTTTTTTTAGTACGAAGAAAAGACATAAGTGAGAAAAAAAAAAGTAAATAAAATTTGTGAGAAATATAGCGAGAATATAAGGATATTTTTTATCCATATCAATTAAAAACACTATCAGTCAATAGATTTATAATAATTTACGTTTGTTGCGATTTGCAATTCGCGTCGAGGTTTGCGGTGGAGTTCGCAGTGGGTTTCACATTGAACAATCTCAGTCCCGAGGAAAGAATTTGAAGCTTTTTCATTTTTCGGTTACGATTCATATCTGTCTTCAAGACTTGTTTTGTGCCTTTTCATTTTTAATTTTTGTACGAGTTTCTCAGATCTAAGGAAATTTTTGTATAATTTTTTTAGAAAATTGCATTTTTTGTCCTCTTAATGGTCTCCGATATTGATTTTGATCCTTGACGCATTTAATCTCTAATGTTCAATATCATAAATGTGAACTGTAAGTCTAAATCTAGACGTTGCTAAAAAAATATTAACTACTAAATATCACATCTTAATCGGACGATGATTATAACATATTACGATCTGATTAGATGCTAACTTGTTGACTAGGTAACACAAATGTAATTTTAGCTAATTTTTCTTGAGATGACGATGTTTTCGTTTGGTGGCGGTTGTAAGAGTTGAAGTTTATATTTGTATTCTAATTTTATTTTAAAAAATGCTATCGATTTTCGATTTGATGATATTTGTTTGGTGGTGGCTGTATTTTTGTATCAATGGATAAAGAAAATAAAACAAAGACAGTTAAATGTCTTAAATTACAAATGCGTCACTGTTATTTTTTAATTTTCTAAATTTATTCTAGTCCAGTATCTCCACGGTACTCCACACTCATATGTAGCCGTTAATAAAAAGAGACTCATATCTTACGCTTAATATTTCTTTTGCACCTTGGAAGACCTATTGAGGTCCCCCACCCTAGACGCGAGTAAAAAAATTATTACTATACGTAAAAAAGCGTTTTCATATAATTTTCAATATACGTAAATTATAAATTATTAGCAAGACCTTATTAAAATACACCATATGGAAATTTCATAATTAATTATGACATGAAAACAAATTGCTTCAGGTGTAAAAATAATTGATAATTACTCGTTATGTTAGTGGTAGGAATTTGGATATTGCTTAAATACTTAAATTCGATTTTCATTATCCACATTAGGGGAAGAGAATGCCCATGCCACTCTAAATAATTTAAATAATAAAAAATAGAAATTAAATATAGTTATTAAAAAATGATAGAATAAAAAATAATATAAAAATAATGAAAAGTTAAGATAGGTTAAAAGAAAATTTTTTAAATTTAATAAGTAATTTAAGAATAAAATTATCTAATAAAATACGAGCATTAAATGAAATAATTCTTAATTAATAGTTATAGATTAAAATATCACAACCCCAACTCGCTTGGAATATTTCAGCATGCAAGAGCCCATCCATCATAAGATGAAATAGGAGATAGGAGAAAGAAGACATAAATATTTTTAAAAATATATTAATTAAACCATTGTTTTATCTCTAAAATAAAATATATTGTATTTTTTTTCTTAAAATTTTGATGTAAGTTGTCAAGATATTTAAACTAAAAAAGATGGTTAAGTAATCAAATGATTGACACATAACTGATTCATGTAATAAAATTAAGATGGAATCAATAAAATATGAGAATTAAAATTAAAAAAAAAAAAAGAGAAAGTATGTTAATAATCCCTTCCTCCACCCAAAAAACACATACATATTAATGATATTATCAACATATGTTTAGTCTCCATCAATTCACACAATTTGCATAAACAAGTCTTAGAGTATGTAATGTGAGAGACCTAACTCAATCCCAAAAGTTAGTTTAAGGAGTGAGGGTTGCCCCTCACTTGTATATTCTAATGTGGGATTACTTTTAGCCAATGTGGGACTTGAATTATTTTCAACACACCCCCTCACGCCAAACACTCCTTGAGCTTGATGCACAAAGCGAGGGCTAACGGAAGCGTGGTCCGAGGATCAGAACTAACTCTGGTACCACCTTAGAGTATGTAATATGAGAGGCCTAACTCAACCCCAAAAGCTATCTCAAGGGGTGAGGATTGTCCCTCACTTGTATATTCTAATGTGGATTACTTTTAGCAGTAGGACTTGAATTATTTTCAACAACAAGTAAGTTAGATTCTTTATTATATGTGTACAATAATATAATAGTATCCTTTAATTTTTTTAAAAATCGTTTAATGTTCTCTTAAACAATAACTCATGTATGATTTTCAATAAACTGAATTAGTGTTTACGGTGTCGTATCTAAGTAAAAGTTATAAATTATTATTTTTTTGTCTTTAATTATTGCATTTGGAAAATATTTTATTTATCTATTATTTTAAAAGATTAAGATAAAACTATTTACTATTGATTATATAATTTGAAAAAATTATATAAATCACTATTTTCTTTAATTAACAAAACTTAGTCATGAAAAATAATTAAAATAAATTAAGGATGTATTGAAAATTTTAAAAAGAATTTTAATATATTAATTAAATATTTTAATTTGTGCTTAAAATCTCAAATACTCCGTAACGGATAAAAATAGAACCAGAGGTAAAAATAGATACTCCGCACATAGAGCCGCTAGAATGGGTTCCGGCCCGTGGGCCAACCCGGTCCACTGTGTGCTAGAGGTGGGTCGGGTTCAATTTTAAAATAAAAAAATTGGTACCGGCAACTTTTCATCCAGGCCCACTTAGCTTGTAGGTTAGGTGGGCTCAACCCGTGGGTTGTGGGCCAGTCCGTCAACCCACTAAATTTAAATAATATATTATTTTATTTTATTATTATTATAAATTTATAATTGTTAAGAAGCTCTTTGATGAATATGTGAGTGTAAAGTCAAGTTCATCTACTACGTCAAGTTCTCAACATCCTACTGTTGAAGAAGATTTCAGTATATAAGAAAATCAAGAGATGGATGATCCATATAATATAATGTTAGTCTTTTCTTTTGTTTAATTATTTAGTTGTTTTATGATTCAATTTATTTAATTTAATTTTTCTCTTATATTGTCATAGGAATATATCAATTATGTGAGCCAAAATGTTAATGTCAATGGCAAGTTTGAATTAGATCTCTATTTGGCTAGACACCGCTTAAGTCAAAGTTTTTTCCTAAGTTGGATATTTTGAGTTATTGGAAGGATCGCCAAGAACGTTATCCAAATCTTTGTAGATTGACATTTGAGGTGTTAAGCATTCTTATAACAACTGTTGCTAGTGAATCGGCATTTAACATTGGTGCTCGTGTGCTAAACAAGTACCGCGCTAGTCTTCTTCCTTCCAATGTTTAAGCATTAATTTTAACCCAAAATTGGATAAATGGTTTTGAAGATATTGGTAATTTACATTTCTTTTTTCATAATTTTTAGTTTGTTATTGGTGTGATGTTTTATTTATTTGACTTATTAATGATATTGTTTATTATTTTTTTTTCTTTGTAGATGAAATTAATGGTGATGTTGAGAAAGAAGAGGAAGTTGTTATGGATTTCACAGTCCATGATTCTAATGTTTAATTTCAATAGTTTAGAAGTTTATTTTTGATGACATTTAAATTTCAATTATCTTAATGTTAAATGTTTATTTTGAAGACTTCAATCACTTTAATATTGAATGTTTGAATTTGATTTAGTTTGGTTTCTATATTGGATTTTATTTTAAGTTGTTTGGAATAATTTTTTTTTACAAAAAAAAAAACAGAAAAGTGGGTCAGCCCGCATAACCCACCAACCCGTGGTGGGGCGAGCTGGGTTGGCATTTGTTAGCCCACACAAAAGTAGGCCGAGTTGGGCTAGCTCACTTTTAGCTCAACCCGTTGCGGGCCAGCTCACATGGGCCGGGCTGACCCGTTTTGACAGTTCTATCCGCACACCGCAATTTTATCGTATCATAATTAATATTTCCATATTTTAAATCGTCCATTCGATCTCTGGTTCGCACATGTTAAAAAAATATGTGTTGAAAGGCCAATCTCTTAAATAAAAAATATATAAATCAACTCAATTCAATAAAAAAATTAAATAAATCAATTTTTTATTGAATTGGATGATATTTTGAATTTAATTTTGAAAGGGGATTCAATCTAATCCAAACCAAATTTATCCATATGTATGTATTTTTATTTATAAATTATTATTATCATTCATGTTTATATCTGTATTTCTTATATATCTGTTAAATCATCACATAACGTATATTTATTTATAAAAAAATATTTAATTAAAGATAAATTTTTACTAACTATTTGTATTAAGAATTAAAATGCACAAATATAATTGTCAAGTTGTATAGATTTATTTTGATATAGTATGTATTTAAAGAAATTATAGTATTACTTGTTATACAATAATATATAAATAAAATATTTGATATTTTAATTTATTTTTATTATAATTATATATCTTATCATGTATTTAATATTTTTTTAAAAGAAAAATAAAAGTAAGATTAAAATCAAAAACTAATCCTTATCAAATTGTTTTAAATTATATTGGATCCAATCAAATTAATTTTTGAACATGATTAGATAATATTTTTTTTTTTTAGCTAATCCAATTCAGCAACACCCACAACCACTAATGAGAAAATGATAAATAAAATATTGACTAAAAAAATACAATAGTAATTAAATTAAAATCAAATTTAAAATATTTTACTAAACGTAATCATAAACATCACAAGCATATATTAAAAAAAAACATCACAAGCATAAAATCCTATTCAAATTTCTTTTTTTTTTATAAAACATATATATCTTTCATTTGAGACCATTTTTTTTAGTCGAATAAAACTCGTATGAATGTTAAAACTTTCTATACGAGTATTTAAATATAAGCAGGACTCAAACTCGAAAACTTTAGTTAAACTAAAACAATCCCTCGGTTGATTTATGTACTCGATAGTCAATTTAAATGTGTTTTACAAAAAATAAAAGTGATAATCATAAAACACAGTCACTCGATCTATCTTTAGGCAAATAAAGATCATGATCTATGTTTATAAGAAATGTAATTTTAAAAAAGTTAACATGATCTATCTTTTAGTAAATAAAGAACATGATATGTTTTTATGTTTGGTGGATTAAAAAACATAATTTTTCTCTTAGGTATTATTATTATTATATGTGTGGTATGTGTAGGATCTCCGCTCTACCCATTAAAGTTGTGAGTAATTACATGTAACTTAATTAATACCCACCAATTGGGTATTTGTCCTATCCATCATGGATAATTTTTTTGGGTACTCACAAAATACATTATCAATTGTCATCTTGAGTGTCGAATCAAGAAAATTTTTCAAGGGAGAGTAAATAATAATAATTCATAACTCTTATAAAAAAAGTAAAGAAAAAACAATTACTTCAAACTATAGTGGATCTGCCACTAGTTATTCTTACATAGAGTTAATTGACTCGAGTTTTTATTAAATGAGTTGGGTCAAGTTAATTATGTTCCTAATGGTGAATTATCTTTTTTTGTAAGTGTGTACAATGATGAATTAAAACTATACAAGATTTTAGCAATATATATGAAGTCTTATATTCAAGTTACATAAGATCATTCGGAAAGGATAATTTTCTTATTCCTAATAACGAAAAGATAAAAATGATTTCTTATTATTTTTATCCTTTCTTTAACATCAAGAGGATTTAAAGAAAGTAAAAATAATTATTATAATTTTCAAAATATATAAACTGAATTATTTTTCAATCTTTTATCTTCTTCATATTTATTTACAAAGATATAATAAATATTATCTATATATAAATTTCTGATCTTGCTTACTAGCCAAACAAAAAAAATACTACTTCACTTTGTCATTTTATCATTGTACTTTTGCTGATGCACAAAAAGTGAAGTAGCAAATAAAAATTGCCTCTTTAACGTTAACAAAGAAGTAAAAATTATTATTTACTACTTCATTGTACTTTTTTCTGACGCCCAGGAAGTGAAGTAGCATATAAAAATTGTTACTTTAACGTTAACAAAAAAATAACAATTCTTATTTATTATTTTATTTTAAATGTTAATATATATATATATTATGTGTCTGCATAATTACATGTATATTTAACATATTTATTTTAGTCATTTTATTCTATGTTTTAAAAGTTTTGTGTGTTAGTTTTTTTTTAATAAACACATTACCCAAAATTATTTGCTTCAACTTCAATCACTTTACTTCATCTCATATGTTCTTAGTATTTTACTATTTTCCCCTTAAACTAACGGTCTCTATTGTTATTATTTCTTGTCATGGTAATTAATTTATGTGTTATTTAATTTGGTGTATATATAAAAGTTGATGTTTTTTATGTCTCTATTTAGCATTTTTTTTAAATTCAACTTATATTTATTAAAATATTTTTGCCAAATTGAAATATACATATTTATATTTATAGTAAATGAATTAGCAAATAAGAAGTGCTATGATAACAAATAAGTAACAATTCTTATTTGCTACTTTTTTTATTATTGTCTAGGTAATAATATTTATTTGCTATTTCACTTTGTGAGCATTATAAAAAGTCACCGAAATATAAAATAAAAATTGTTACTTCTTTGTTAACATTAAAATAATAATTCTTATTTATTATTTCAATTTCAATGCATAACAAAAAATATAATGATAAGATAATAATATGAAACTGTTATTCTTAACAGTAATTTGGATGGGATATTTAAATAAGGCAAATAATTTTTTTAGTGAATTTGAAATATCTTTATCGTAATTCAGTTGTTTGGATATAAGATTTAAAAGAATTTAAATTTATGTCAATTTTAAAAGAATTTTAATTTACTAAAATTGTAGGAATTGAAATTTCACTTAATTAGTAAGAATTTCAAATTCTCTCCTATCACACAGTAGGTCCTTCATTCTCTCTCACACCCGATCTTCGATTACGAAAATCACGAGAGCGAGGCTTGACAGTGTCATCAGATACACTTCTGTGCGTGGAGGTGTTTGCGTGAACGAGGATTTGAATCCACGGTGACGAAGTGAATGTTGCGGCGACATGTATTTTAATTACGACGACAAGCACACAACATTTTGGATTGCGGCCTAACCATTTAGCTTCTGGAGGAAGACTCCGCATAGTTTGTCTTTGGGGTGTAAAAACGCATCGACGGGTTTTTTCGCGTTTGGGAATGGGTGTGAGGAAAAGGTGGGAGTGTTGGTCGACGAGGTGTTTGTCTGCGCATGGAGGTGAGAGGGTAGTGGGGTTTGGCGAGGTGCGTGAGAAATCGGGAAGAAGATCAGAACGTCATTGGTGGTGGGTGATAGGCGAGGATCACTGTGAGCATCGGAAGGTGCACCAAGGTTACTTTTTTTTTAGATGGAAACTGTTGTAACAATAGTTTATGGCAAATCGAAAAAATTATTGGCTGAGTCACGGACAATGTCGCTTTCTTTAAGACATTTCGTGGCACTGTAAAAAATTGTGCAAGCAGACTATCAACCACGACGTCCCCAAGATAAAACAGCCCAGATCACTGTATAAGATTCCCACTGCACTGAGGGAACCTTTTTCTAGAATTACACCCTTTTGTATGACTTGAAAAGTCACTCTAATAACCAACCGAGAAATGTGACTTAAAAAGTCACTCTTAAAACCAACCGAAAAATATGACCTACAAAGTCACTCTTAAAGGCAACCGAAAAATATGACTTATAAAGTCACTCTTAAAGGTAACCGAAAAATATGACTTACAAAGTCACTCTTAAAGGCAACCAATATTTTAGAGCGACAGAAAGAAAGAGGGAGGAGACATTCACCGGACTGGAATATGGGAGGGAGAAAGAAAAGTTGAGGAAATGCTTGCAAGGAAAAAAAAGAAGAAATGAGCTCTCTATATATAGGAAGTGAAACACTATTCAAGTGTTTATCCTGAGCGATGTGAGACTTGAAGCTTTTTTTTTTTTTTTTTTTTTTCAAACTTCCATTTGTTCATATAAAAAATACATATTCATATTATGCATTTTAATTTATAACTTATGATATAGAATAAATATATTAAATAATATATACACACTCATAATATGATATATTTTTTTGAGTAAATTATACTAACCTTGTCTTCTTTCCCTTTTTTTATACAAACTTTGCCTTATATTTAAGGAAATTATATATGTTTTTATTTTTATTTTTACAACATATCTAGCTTAAATATTATTATTGTTATATGAAGTTGGTTAGATAATTTTATGTGTTGAAGCATTGATGGAGATAATTTTTAAATAAATATTTAAAAATGAAAATTTGAATTTTAATAAAATTGAATTACTTTATCATAACAAAAAAATTAAAATACAAAAAATTGAATTGCTTCATTCAAATAAAATATTTACAAAATGAAAGAAATTTAAATTAAGACAATTAAAATGTTATATATTTAAATTTCTTAAAAATTTTAAAATCTTCGTCCAAACACAAGACTCAAATCAGATTCATGTCACTAATATTTTATAAAACAGACCAATTTTGAAAAAAGCATTTTAAAAGTGACCACAATGGTTAATCAGCCCAAAAAGATATATAGTATTATCTTTCACTTTTCCCCAAAGAAATTTCTTAACCTTACCCTTTTTATATATCTATTGTAACTGTGGAAAGTATTTGGGCCGGGTTGGGTTAAACAAAGGACAGAAAGAAGGGTGGTGTTTGCTACTGGTGATCTCATCTCATCTCATCAGTGCAATCAATCCGTAGCATATATTCATATTCATAGTTATAAATAATCCTCCCGAATCGAGGTGTCGGTTTTGAAAAGAGTTAACAATCTCTTCTCTTCGCTCCTGCACTTGTTGTTTCTTTGCCCTTCATGGCATCTCAGGCTAGCCTTCTCCTTCAAAAGCAGCTCAAAGGTACGCATACACGCACGCCGCCTCTCTCTCTTTCTCTTATTCTTCTGATTTGTTTTCTCGCAAAATAAAAATAAAAATTAAGGCCCTGTTTGGCGTGGATTCTCCGCGATGTTCTGATTGGCCTTTCCTCGCAGATCTTTGCAAAAACCCCGTCGACGGCTTCTCTGCCGGTTTGGTCGATGAAACCAACATTTTTGAATGGAGTGTCACCATAATTGGGCCGCCCGATACTCTCTAGTAAGCCCCCTTTTGATTAATATATCATGCTTTTGCTTTTGCCACCCTCTGACGAATTTTTTCTGTGATTCTCGATTCAAAGTTTGGATTTTTGGGTTTTGATTGATTCTGTATTTCTCTTGGGGTTGGGGTATGGGCAGGGATTCTTCTTCACTTCCTGAAGATCGTGTTTTTAATTGCTTTTTTTGGGTACTTGGACAGTTTTACTAGATTTAATTAATGAGTTTGTTCCTTGCCTACCCTAATCACGATAATTCATTGCGGTTGTTGTTGTTCTTTAATATTTAGTTGTTGTGATTCCTCTCTCAAAGCTGATGCTTTTCAAAATTACTTTTTATGCTTTTTACTATTGGGATTGATCTAGCTTGAGTTTGTTTGATTGCACCGGACGCTGTTCTATATTGTTATCGCTTTGCTTTCCTTTGGTTGGTATTAGAATTTTACTGACATCTCTCTGCTGTTTTGTTTGTCAATTGGTTGGGTTTCTCATAGCGAGGGGGGATTTTTCAATGCTATTATGAGTTTCCCATCCAATTACCCAAATAGTCCACCTTCAGTGAAGTTCACCTCAGAGATATGGCACCCCAATGGTTAGTTTTTTTTTTTTTAATTTGTGATTTTGCTTTGATAGGAACAACATGAAAGTGATCAGTGATGTTTCCTGTTCAATTTTTGCAGTATATCCTGATGGCCGGGTTTGCATATCAATTCTTCATCCTCCTGGTGAGGATCCAAATGGTTATGAGCTTGCAAGTGAGCGCTGGACACCTGTTCATACGGTACGTGAACATATAAAATTATAAATTACTCTTTACTATGGTTTGGCTTGGCTGTTGGTGACTAAGAATCAACTTAGTGGTGGAAATTTGAGATGAGTTTATCTTCAATACATCCAAATCGAGCATGCTCTTGTTTAATAATCAAGTTGAAATTTCAAACATTACAACTAAAGTGCCTAAATACTTTCCAGATGCTGGTATGATGCAAGTGCTGTACTGTTTTTTCTCCTTGTGTTTTGGCCGTGTGCATGCTATGCCTATTCCTGGAGAGTTTACATATCAGTGTTCTACGGCATCATTGGTATTGCATTTAAAGACTGTTTAAGTAGTTGTAGTAAAATGGAGCTCTGCATAATATGCATCTTCCCTTCCCACTCTTCATCCTCCTACACCATTTTGAAGAAAAGAGGGAGACAAAATTAAAATCAATTTTCAAATAAAGTGCAACTTGAAGATGCTATAAGAAAGTACAGTAAGGATAATTTTTCTAAGATTTCATTCCATAAATGGAGAATCTAATGTTAAAAATTCCAATATTATACTCTTAATGTTGGAGATTAGTGTGTATAAGAATAATGGAGATACTAGGAGTATTGTGTTAGTAAACCACCCATTAAGAATGTTCATAGCAGGAAGAGGAAGAGTGGTAACAGAATATCAGAGTCATAAGGATTTATTAATAGCAGTAACTATTAGTGGGTAACTAATTGTAAGGGAATAAATGGGGGAAGAGTGAGAGTTGTATCTGTCCTGTAGACAATAATTTCTAATCAGGAGAAGGCTGGAATAAATTGGATAATCCAGGGATCCTTTTTGGTTCATGGTGCAGAGTGAGTGGAGGGACAATTGGAGTTGAATCATGGAGGCCTAGAGCGGTTCAAGAAGCCAGGCTCAAGAAGATCAAGGAGTTGTTAGAGATCCTCAGTCACTCTAATGGTTGGGATATACTATGGATGGAGCATCCTCAAGGACATTAGAAAATGAGGACCACGGGAGAAGGTCAATGGGGAGATCGTCAATTGAGCATCAAGGAGGGAGCATTGGAGATTCCTTTATTCTATGAGAATGATGCCAATAGGTGGGTGAATTGGTTGGAAGGATATTTTCAAATTAAAGGGTAACAAAGGAGAAGAATTTACATGCAACAATGGTGGCCATGGAAGCAAAATCCTTGAGTTGGTGGGAGTATTACACACCAAAGCCATCGTGGGAGAGGTTCAGAACTGTTGTCACTAGAAGGTTCCAACTTTCAATGATGCAATATCCCTCTGCGTTGCTTTGGGTTTCAACTTTCAATGAGCAGTAACTATTAGTGGAAGAATTTTGGGAGAAATTTGAGTTGTATGTGGGACCATTGAGGGGTACTGATCCAGTGTACCTCAAGGGCATTTTCTTAAATGGGTTAAGGGAGGAAGTGAAGGCAGAATTTAAAGTTGCACCTAGTAAGGACATTAGGAACAATGATTGATAAGAAACCTACAAGAAAAGGACTGAATCCAGCAACCAGAAGTGGAAATACTTACAGAAATATTCCATCCTCTAGAACAGTATTGGTGGAATTGTGATCTAAGGCGAGTTCATAAAGAGTTTCAGTCACAGGATCTACAATTGACAAAAACAGTAGCCCTAATGGATCTTTCAAAATAGGGGTGGTGGGTTTAGAAGGTTGTCAAAGGCTGAATTACAATAGAATGTGAGAAAGGGTGTGTGTTTTTGATGTGATGAAAATATGGGTGTGGACATATGTAAAAACAAATCAGGTGATGTTGGAGACAGAAGAAGATCCCAACATGACAGAATTTGAATGTGTTGATGAATATTTGGAAGGAAATAAATCCTTGCTAAGATCCTTGCGTAGTATGGTGGGTATTATCTCTAAAAGATCTTTGAAGTTATGGGGAATGGTGAAAGAAAGGAAGGTGATTGTGGAGCCTGGTGTCAGGCATAGAATCCGTTTGTAAAGGGTTGCTTCTGGAAGTACAAGGCCTACAAATTCAAAAAGATTTTTTCTTGTTTGCCTTGGGAGAAGAGTACTTGGGCTTGATTGGTAAGTGAGCTTTGGGGAGATTAGTGCTGATTTTGAAGATAATATTGAAGATTGACATTTACTGGTACATTAATGGTTTTGAAGCAGGAACCAACACCTTGTAAGTCTTCAACATCTTTCAAATTAATAATAAGGCCCTTTGAGATAAGGATCGGGGGTTCTCAGTAGAAGTATTGGAAGATTTTCCAGATAAGGACAACACCCCAAGACTCATGAGAGACGGTTTGAAGGAATTTGAGGAGATTTTCAAGGGGCCCATAAGGCTTGCCACAATACCACCCCATCAAAAGCAAGATCATGCTATATGACTCAAGGAGGGGCTGTTACAAGCTGGAATATTAGGCCACGTATCAGCCCCATAATTCTAGTTAAAATTAAGGATTGGGCTTAAATAAAATTTTGCTTTTTCTTGTTATTTCTGATCCAGTTCTATCATATTGATCCCATACACTTCCATAGAAAAGAAAATATTACCAAGCTACTAGATATTACAAGTTTAATCTGTTAAGCAGTAAGCATGAGTTCATTATTATGCTTATCATTAGTCTCTGCTGAATGTAGGTAGAGTAAAAGACTCATTAGTTGTTTGAGTTTCTCAAGTTTGGGATGGCTTGAAGAACTATGAAGTGAAAGACTAAGGTTGAGTGAAGAGCTTTTCAGCTTAACATATCAAACAGAAATAACATAAAATGTTTGTGAAGACTTCAACGTTTAATGTCATGACTAATTTGGACTGTTAAAAATTTCAAGGTTGGTTTGCCATTAATAACTTTGTTGGATGTCCTTTAGAAATGATATTGCATTTTGTCCATCACTAGCAAATTTATATACTTGTCATTTGTGAAGTTAAAAGTTTTTACATCATATGTATTAATATATTAATACGTTATGTTATCTTGCAGGTAGAGAGTATAGTATTGAGTATCATATCAATGCTTTCCAGCCCTAATGATGAATCTCCTGCAAATGTTGAAGCTGCAGTAAGTTTGATCATTTCTTATTTACAACCTACTTGTCTTTCCTACTTATTTGTATCCTAGAGAAGACAATGCAAGCATGACTGCTATTAGATGCCGCAGAACTGTCATTAACTTGATAGTATAATGGATTGTCTATTATAGTTATTTTTATCTTATGCCCTGTAAACCAGTTTCCCTTAGTTTGCTTTTGATCCTGTATATGCTCTAATTATTTTAGTAAGTATTCAACATTTAGTCAAGTTTTAATGTATGTTCTCTTAGTTTGAGCTTGATTGCTAGTTGGTGTAACTGTAAGTTAGTGAGATACTGGGTCAAAATGTTGAATATATTATGGGCTTGTATAGTACTTCTCCAATTACTAAGCAGAACAGAGCATAAGATAGAGTTTCCTTCTCCAAGTATGAATGACTTCAAAGTTCCCTGAGTTACTAAAGTTAATAACAACAACAACAACAACACAACCAAGCCTTTTCTAACTATCTCTGCCTACCTCTAGCAATAAGGTTAACTTCCATATGATCAACTCTCCTAATTGGGGCTTCTATCTGTCTTCAACACACATGTTCAAACTGCCTAAGGTGAGATTCTTCCATATTTTGTACAATAGGTGCTATTCCAATTTTTTTCTCGTAATGCCTTGATTCCTATTTTTTGTGTAGTATGTCCATTTATCCAAAGCAACATTCTTGTCTTTGTTACATTGAGTTATTCTCTTGTTGACTTTTTACCACCCAACTCTTAATTTCTTACAACATTGAAAGGCTTTCCTTAGACTGATGCGGTGCTTTTTTCGTCAAATATAACACTTAAGTTGTTTATTCATTTCATCCACCCTGCATGAAATCTTTTGTTTGCATCCCGTTTTGTTTCTCCATTCTGTTGTATAATGGACCCAAGAATCCAATTTATTTAAACTATGTAACTTGTGACAAGCATGGTCTCCAATTTCCACAAGTTACAAGTACAGTGGCCTTGTCTGAGCAACATCCTGATTTTTACACTTGCTCCATTGTTTTGTATGATGGAGCCAAGATATTTAAACTATGTAAATTGTGACGACAAGGCAAGGTCTCCAAATTTCCCAAGTTATTAACTACAGTGACTAAATATATTAAGATTTAATAAGGTACTCATGACTTATGAAGCACAGAAGCTAAAAAGCTGAGAATGTTTCTCATAGTTTAGTATGTAATTGTTATGTTTTCCACATTAATAATTATTAGTACCTGTAGGAAGATTTTTTTATGGGACATCAACTTCAAGCAATTTTTAAACTTGGTTTTGTATTTATCCATCAGGCTTTCTTGATATCCTTTCTGACTCTACAGAAACTAGCATGTATTTGTATGTTTTTCTGTAATTTTTTTTGTTCTGTGGATTTCACATTGCCATTGCTAATATTGTTGAAATGCTTTGTTTGGGGCCTACAAGAGCCTTTTTGACATTTTTGTATGTCATCCTTGATACCTAGTCTGAAAGTTCTTTTGATTTGTTCTGACCTGTATGATCTTGGTATTGCAGAAGGAGTGGAGAGATAGGAGGGATGATTTCAAGAAAAAGGTTAGCCGATGCGTAAGGAAGTCACAAGAAATGTTGTGATTCGTCGCCTATGCCTCATACTGCTGCTGCTTTTTGTGAACTGGAGGACATATAAATGTGTAATGGATTGGTTCACCTGTTACTGTTGATCCGTATAAGAATCGCATTGGAAGTGTCCACATTCTTCCTTTCTTCAGTTCCATCATGTTCTCTGCATGGCCATTTGTCATAACTTGGAAAACAAACTGTATTCTAAGTGTTTTGGCCGGTCTTTTGACTACTTTATTGGAAAATTTACTTTGTTCATTCGCATAAGTTTATATTGGATTTCTTATCTAAAAAAAGGTTTATTATTTTAGTTTTGGTACTTGTTTGCTCTTATTGCGATGGCTCGGCTGATTTTGCACTATATAGCCAGTTGTAGCTCTCAAGTTGAGTGCGGATTGAGTTATTTTTCACAACAGATAAACGTTAAATTTGTTTGAAAATTCTCCCATCTCTTGGAAAAGTTTTTCCTTTTTCCTAGGGTTACCGTAGGCTGTTAGTTAACACTGATTTAATCTCATACTAGGAATTCATAGGTTTATAACTTTAGTTTCATCTAGACAGACAATTGCGACAAAGTACTTCCGTCTGTAGACTTGAAAACTCTGATTCATGAGTACCAAATAGCAACATTGCAGCATGAATCAACTAATCACTACCTAGTTAGCTAAATACTTGTGTTCAAACGTTGTGAATTGCTAAATCTTAAGGATCAAAATCTAATAGTATGATAGTAAACGAAGTAGCTGTCGGATGTAACTAAGCCTCTGAGCATAGACGTTAAGAAACAATATAAAGCATTATTTTTTACCAATGTTACCCATTGACATATCAGAAGATAAATGTTATTAAAAAATCCATGATTCCATCGCATCTACATCATATATAAAATCTCAGTTAAACTAGTTACGAGAAAGTGCCTGGCAAAAGTTGATTTATTGTAGAGTAAATACACATCTCACAGTGGTTCTTGTTTATTCCTAAACATAAGCATAAACGTAAAAGCATAATTTCCCAGTTACTGCGATGTCCACCTAAACGTATGCTTATCTGGGTGGGTTCACATGACTTCCCATTCTCACAACATTGCCGTCAATATCTCTGACATACCCAACCTTCTGCTCCCATTCCTTCAGCTCAGGCTCGCTCACCGCCACAGCTCCATTCTCCACCGCACACTGATTCATTCAATCCCATAATTAATCCATCAACACAACCAACACATGTGATATTAAAATGAACCAATAAGTCAATTAAACTAACAACATGCATAATTACCTTATAAGCAGCATCAACGTCAGAGTAAACAAAACCACCCATTCTCGACAAGATCGAGGGTTATGAACCGCACCGGTCAGATCATCGGTCTCGTACTGGTGAATGGAGTGAAAGCGATCGTTGTGTTCCCCATTTCCATCTCTCCCCATCTAAGCTCATCAAATCAAACAAACAACGCTACCTTAAATTTGTAATTTAATTTGGACATGATATGAAGATAATAAATGGAATGTTATGTTATATGTATAACCTGTGAGACTCGTCTAAGCGACGAACAGAATAGCCGAAGTGTTACGAATAAGAGCAGAAAACAGCAGGACACAGAGCAAGAACCAGAACCAAAGAAGGAAGAAAGGCCAAGGAGGGATTTCATGCATGTTGCATCTCTTTAATCCTCTCTGAAGGAAAGCACCACAAATACTCGTTGTAACATTATTATATTTATATTTGTGTATATAAAATCTTAGCCTGATCGTAAATCTCAAAAAAAATCTTAATAAAGAAACTCCTGATCTCCACTAATGTTATAAACACGAATCTTGAAAATGGACAGACGCGGAAGAAAAGCCCACTGACATTATACTGTTGCATTTATTTTAATATTTTGATATAAATCTTTTTTATTAGAGAGACTTTTGATTTTCACTCTATGTCTCGATTATTGTTGTATCATTTTGGATTTAATATAATTTAAATTTTTTCAAAAAAAAAAAATGAACGGGCATGAAGGATTTTGTCAAATGAGAGAAGTTTATGATGGATCTAGTATTTTTATGAGTGTCACTCAACTGATTTTCTAGTTGAACTTATGACTTAGTTAAATTGGTATGAATGAATTGATGAGCTGTCAAGTTTCTGAATGAACCGGTGTTTTGTAATTGAATACTACACGAAATGGGAGAAAAAAACATGCAAGATGGAGCAGTGACAGTGACATGATGTCAATTTGAAAAAAAGTTTTTAAATAAGAGAAAAAGTGATCAATTATAATTAAATAATAATATAAAATTATTTTACACTGTGTTATTATTAAACTTTTTAAATTCAATATAAAAGATAATAAATAATTTTTTATTCACTAACACAGAATTTTTTTAAAATATTTATAATTGAATTTTTCAATGATTTACTTTAGATATTCACGCGTTTCATAATTGAATTTTTATGTAAGCTTTTTTTTTAAAAAAAAAATTCACATTACTTATATGTTTTAATTTTGATTATATATGAAAAAAATAGAGTTAAATATTCATTCCTTTTAATTTTATATGAAAAAACAATTCTCTCACTATATTACATTATGTGTGTGTGATAGTTATAAAAATATAAATTTAAGAATGATTTAAAAATTAAAAATTGTGAAATGTTCGAGTGCAATATTAAATTAATCTATATATGCAATTATATATATAATAAATAATTTTAAACAATACAAATATTTACTTGTATACTTTTTATTAATAACTAAATAAAATATCTACTTACATTTAATGTAAATATTTATTTTAGATATTGATATTAAGACTAAGGGAGTATATCAAATTAATAAGAATTGTTCTTATTATAAAAAAAAACTATAAATATTTAAAGTTGTTAACTAGATTTTTGTGTTGTTTAACTACACTTACACATAATTAACTATTTTTTTGTATTGATTGGCAAACTTAGAGTTCATTTAGTTTCACATAAAAAATAATTTCACATATCATAATAATGTTTTAATATAAAAATTATAATTTTGTAAGGAAATATAAAAAATGATAATTAAAATTATTGAAATACACATTTTAATCACATTTAATGATATACAAATCTTTTAAAAAAAATCTAAAACAAACAAGAAATGATATGTTTTTATTGTTTGCCTTTTCACATAAAAAGGAATTTTTTGTAATAATAAAAAAATAATTGATATTGATTATTCAATAATAAAATCGATTTACTTTTGTAAAAAAAAAAAGGTATATATCGATGAACTTTTATTTAACTTGGTAAAGAAAAGGATATCAAAACTACTCATTGCACGAATATTTTGAACTTTCACTTCATAGTACCGAAAAGGTAAGTGGTCGGCTTTAGATCTTTATAATAGTTTTCGCATAAGGTCATTTAAAATATGAGTTGTCATCTATGATACCCAACTAAATTTATATTATTACTAGTTTAAGTTTATTGTGAGATTTTAAAAGACTGGAATATCTATATATATATATATATATATAAAAGAATAGGTTGTTAAATTTATAAAATTGGACCAATTAAAAATTGACACGTTTGATATTGGATGTTTTTTTGCCATTTTGCTTTCTTTCTCATTTTTTTCTGTTTCTCATTTTCTTTTTTTTCACTTTCTGATTTTTTTATAAAAAAAACGTGCATAAGCACGGGAACAACCTATTCTTTTATATATGCACGGGAACAGCCTATTCTTTTGATATATTTTTTAATTCCTTTAAAAATAATTTATTTTTATTAGTCCTTCAAATTTTTAAAAAGTTATTTTAAGTTTTTCTAGTTCTTTATGTTATCACAATTTATTTGAAATAATTTCTCATTATTATAAATACTTTTTTATAATTTAATCTATCTATTATATATATAAAAAAGTAATATATATATATATATATATATATATATATATATATATATATATATATATATATAATTATATAAAAGAGTAGGTTAGTAAAAATACCTGTGTTTAGTAGAGTATATAAGTACGTAGAGTATATAAGTACAGTTTGCTAAGACTTTCTAATATCAAGAGATGATTTTCTTATCTAAACCAAAAAACAAAATATAATAATATATACAACAGTTTTAATAGTATAAATTTTTTTATATAAAATTTAATTCAAAAGTTTGATTTATTTAAATTTTTTTATCATCAATCAATCATAATTTTTTTCAATATAACTTATAAAATAATTATTATAAAAAATAATAAATTTATCATACATAATAATTTTCTGATTAAATTATAATATAATTTGTGTACATATTATTCATTTATTAAATTATAGATGGAGAAGATAAAATTATCAAAGTTTATAAGTCATTTTCATTCATTTTAAAAGAGTATATAAATGTATAAAAAGATAAAATTTGCTAAGACCTTCTAATGTCACATGACCTTCTAATATTATGGGATGATCTTCTTATCCAAAAGGAAATATAATAATAGATACAACCGTTTTAGTAGTTTAAGAAATTTATATGAAAGTAAATTAAAAAATTTGATTTTTTTTTATCATTAATCAATCATAAACTTCTTTCAATATAACTCATGAAATAATTATTATAAAATAATAAATTTATCATATATGATAATTTTGTGATTAAATAACAATATAATTTATGCACATATTATTCATTTATTAAACTATAGTTGGAGAAGGTAAATTTTTTTAAGTTTATAAGTCATTTTCATTCATTTTTAAAAATAAATAAATTGTTGACACAATTATATGACTCTAATTATCTTAGATTGTTGACACGTCGCTCAAACATAAGACAAAATGAGAATTTTGGAAACTGGAAAAGAAAGAGGATAAATACATGGTACAGGAGTACTCGGTACGCATAGTAGTCACATGTTATGTGAAGAAAAGTAGAACGAGAGATGTTCATTTTTTTTAGTAAGAGAGAGAATCCAACTCCTTTTATTGACCAAAAAATAGTTTGAAAAACAATTCAAATGACTTTGTATATTTTTTCTTACAATTTCTATACTTTTTAATCTTAGTACAATTTCAATACTAAAACAAAAAAAGAATAGTGAAGCAATCCGTGCATATGCACGAGAAACTAACTAGTGCTTATATTCAAAATAAACTTTTAGGATGTAAATATGCCACAAAAATTCTTATTCCACATAATTTATCATTATACATTACATATTGTTCAACTTTAGAGAACACCAAAAAGAGAAGTAGAGGACTCCAACTTAAAGTTATTATCAATGTCTCTCCTTAATCTTATTTAACCATGAACATGAGGTGAATCATTCAGCTCACCTCTATTTATACACAACATCCTTCGACAATACCATCCATGTGTTGTATTTTTATTGGTTTCTTTTTATCACATCATTGTACAACTTGAGTTTTGTCCCCTTTGTACATAGTATCGGGCACATGGTTATGTGCATTTGACATGTTGAGTCCGAGTGTTTCTTTGATTTTATCATTATATTTTTAGGGTGCGACTCTTTATCAACAATATACTAATTTTGATCGTTTCATCTTCTTAGCTATAGAGTGACTCAACTATCGTTTCTACTACCCAATGTCAATAAGAGAAATCGGTCAACTGGGTATTACCAATATGTTCATCTGAGATGGTGTATAACCCTCCAAGTATTAAATTTAATGACATAAATACTCAAGATTAATTTATTCTTTCCCGAGAGTAGGTATCCTCGAAATGTTCATCCCAAGCAGTATACATATATTAAATTAAATTTTTTTATTTGTACTAAAAAATTTGTAACAATTCATATATCTTTGGTTACAAAATAAAGTAATTTCATATTGTTTTTGGTACATAACAAAACTCCTTACTTATATATATATATATATATATATATATATATATATATATATATATATATATATAATATTGAAAAGTTTATTATAAATTTAAGCTCATGTTGAATTAAGTGGATTAAATCCCATTATCCTCTCTTTATACTTTATTCTAATTAATTCGATTTAAATGCATCATATCGTCAATCACGAGAGTCTGGCGTTTTGCGTGTCTGCTGTCTAAAGATGGAGTTAGACTGTTGAATAACAGATGGAGGGACAATGACGTCTGAATCAACGCATCTCCACCGTCCACGTCTCAGAATCAGGTTCAGTTCCGGTCCCTCTTGCAAACCAACGATCTGCCACTGTGATGTAACTCGGAAAGTTAACGAAGAACCATTCGGTGGAAATCGGCGACGAACGAAGATCATCATCAACAACCTCACACCCTCATCAATTCAATTCAATTCTTCGCCCTATAAAATCAAAATCCGTTACATCACTTTTCACATCCATTCCTAACCTCCCCAACCTGACAATTACACGTTTCTTTCAGGTCAACTTTTGAACCTCAACGTTTTAAACATCTCGGATCGAATTTGACAGTTATGCATGCTACAATTGCTTCTGCTCTATACTTTGTTTGGATTATCGTCACCGTAGTTATATATTCACACATCGCGTTGTTTCTTATTTTAATTTCATACTCTAGTGTTTTTTGACTTTACAAATTACAATGCTAATCCGTATTATTTCAATTTAGTTTATTGGTTTTGTTCTTTAAGACATGTATGTTTCACATTTTCTTATTTAAATATTTTGTTTTTTGGTGATATGCTTGACATTTTAATTTTAACAAGTTTTGCGGTGTTTTTTTAGTGTATTGGATTTATGCAGATGTAGATGTAGGCTATGCAGCTTGTAATAAAACCGTGCAATAATTTCTTGTGATGAGGACATGTTATAGTGTGGCAGATGGATTTCACTCTGAAGACTTTTTGTTTGATATTAGTGGTTGCATCTGAAATGAAACTGAAAGTACTTTTTTTTTTTGGCTATTTGCTAGAGAAGCTGACATGCCTTCAGTTTACATGGGAGATAGGATGGATAATTCTAACTCGAGCTTGAGTTCTAATTCTAAAGAAAGCAGTGTTGTTGTTAATGGGAAAGAAACGTACAAAAAACTTCTGGTTGCATCACGGCCTAAAGGCTTTGCACAGAGAAATTATGAACACCTTGTGTCATTAACCCATGGTGACTTTGGAAGCAGTGCTGTGGGACGTGTCACGTTTTTTCTACTAAAACTTGCTGCATTAGAAACCGTGAGGAGATTCTCCAGGAGTAAATGTCCGTGTGTATGGCGAGGCCTACAGGGTCTCCAAATCCTTGTCTATCCACCATTCAAATGGATTCAGAGGTGGGCACCCTTCAGGGGTTTGGTGAAAAGCATGCAGGTTTGTGATTCTTGATTTCTGAAGGATTCATTAAAATTATATTTGAATATCATTTTAAAGCAGCAGAATATGATAGCCCCGGGAAATCATTAACTATAAATGTGAATTATCTTGGAATTTGGAAAATTATTTTGAAGTTCTAGAAATCATTCACATCATCTGTATCTGTGTGCTTCTGGGAGATCATTGTTTGGGATTTGAGAGGGCTTTTTACGGGTGGCTTCTATGTATCATGTACTTTTTGGAAAGTTTCTCAAATATTAATTCTTCTTCCCCATTTTTAAAAGATTAGTATTGCCTTTGTAAAGACTATGGATACTGATTTTTTTAAAGCTATTCATGCTTTTAGTATTTTGTCATCATTAGCAATCATGAGATGTACTGTTTCATATTTCCCCAGCCCCTCTTACTATTGAGGTTAAGGAGGACCAAAATCAAATTAAGGAATTCTCTCTTTTCTGTTTGTTTTTCCCCCCATACCCCTTTTTCTCATATCCCTTGTTTAGCTATATTTGTGAAGTAGATAGCTAATAAATTGCTCTATTACCAGGTACTATCAAGACCTCTATTAGTCCTTTCTATTGCAACCGTCTTTACTGATCAACCACAATGTAGTGATGGAACCTCAGATTGTGTTGCTTCGCATGATTCTGAAGCATCCGCCGAACTATCTCCAGCAGAGGCTAATTTGAATACAAGGTATATGATTTGAAGCTTCATGCTAAGGCCTAAGGTTTATCTGTGGTATTTAACCCTGTTATTCTCTGACTATATATACTAGCCTTTATTAACTAAGAATGACAACATCTATGTTCTTAAGAACTGTGATGTTTATTGAGTTATCATTAACCTTCCGCCCATAATTGCCAAAGGGTTATTTTTTCTAATGTAGGGTACTAGAAAAAAGCTTAGCAGCTTAGTGCTTTGTTTCAAACTTGGTGCATTTTGCAGGATTAAGAATCTAACTGAGCCTGCTTGTTCCATATATCATATGGAAAACTAAATTGCCAAAATCTTGCAAACTTTCTCCTACCTAGATTTTTCTATGATAACTTAAAAACCATACAGTCTGATGTAGTTGTGGCTTTCATCTGCACAACACTGGTTAGATAAAATTGCGAGAACACACACAAACTGAAAGGCCTTATAAAATAAGATTATTTTTCTTGTTATTTACATATGATGTTTGGTGCCACCCTTTCTTAGAGGTGTTTCCTAAACTTGGTTGCATAAAATTGTTGTGTGTCTTGTATTACTCTTGTTTCAACATGAATGATTTTCAAAGTGCACTGACTGTGGTTCTAGTAATATGTAGGGGAAGTGTCTAGTCAGAGAACTATTTTTATGTGAGATTGAGGAGTGGAAGCATTAACCTTACAACCATGCATGGATGGTTAAGATAAAAGGTTACTTAAATTCACATAGGCACTTAAATAATGTTACATGACTTTTGTATTTTAATCTTTACCTTTTCATGATAAGATCTAATAACCAATATTTGTCCCTTTCACTAATAAAAATATGCTTCTCATTTGATACTTCTTTGTGGCTTTTTATGTTCAATGATCTCTGATATAAATCTCAAAAAGTAATGTAGCATATTGATGAATCTTCGAAGCAATGTGAAGGACTGACCCCAAATCAACTTTAATCTTTCAATGTTTTTAATGTCATACATATGATGAATCTCCAAAGCAACAACTTCATTCAGTAACTAAGGTTTCTGGTGAATAAAGTGCTATTTATATTCTACATGTTTTGCAGGATAAATTTGAAATTAATTGTTTGGAGCTTTTCATATCTGGAATTTTCTTATGCAAGCTTCTTTAGTCTTACAAATATTTTCTTGTCTTTTGCAGTCATTGTGAGATAGATCCTGAAGTTTTAGAATATGAAAACTGGTTGACTCTACTCAATCAAGAGCTGGAAAATCAAGGGATTAGTTTGCCAGAAAGGTATTAGACAGTTTCTGTTATGTGCATAAATGCACCATTCTGAAAAAATACTAAGATATGATTCTCTCAGAATTTCATTGCAAAACTAGGCTATTTGATATTCCTACAATTACAGTTGTTCTGTAATTTACATTGATATCTACCCCTTTCTCCTGTATAATCCAGTTGTTGAAAAAAAAAGAAGGGGCATAAGAAATAATTTATTTATCAGCAATTCCACAATTGTGTTTTGTCTCTTTTCCCAGAGTTGAACACATTAAGAGGAATGCTAGCAGCACACTCTTTACTATTGATTAAAATTTCTTGAAACTGCAAAACCATAAGAGGTACATTATAAGATGTGAGACCCACAATTTTTGTGATTTAAATAATTTTCAATCAATAAGATAGAATGTGTTCAAAAGAGTGTATTCCTAGTATTTGTCATTAAATAATCCCTATTAAGTGAATAACATTCACTAAATAATTAATGGTATAGTAATAGATATCAATGTAAATTTTATAATTATGCAATAGTTATGTAATAGATATCGATGTGAATTCCACACCAACTTCTGAATTTTATATTGTTATGCAATAGTTAACAGTATAGTAAATTGATAATCCAGCTACTAATAATGATTGCTAAATTAATGCCAATAGTTTATCTATTCTCATTTTGAACTTGTATTATCGCATTTCTTAGGGAAAGTTTTGAAATCCTGGCCAGAGCAGCTTTATTAGATAGCAATAGCATATTGCATATTTCTTGGTTTCTCCTGTTGCAGCGGACCATGATTTAGTAGTGTTTATGCAGAATCAATGATGATGAGCTCCACAGATTTTACACAGCTTCTAATAATGACTCTTCATGCTTCCTTACCTCAATCAAGAAGACAATAAGTTGGCGGGACAGTTACAGATTTCTTTCAGGGGAAGAGCTGGAAACGTGGTCAAATATGGTTTTCTGGCATGGATCTGATTTTTCGCACAGACCTTGCCTCATTGTACGGCTTGGGATAGCCTGTCGCTCTTTGGCATCTGAAGATAGACTTCAATTTGCTCAGGCAGTTAGTATGTTTTTTCTTTTTCTTGCCATCAGTTCATAATTAACCAGTTTCTTAGCTTATGGGTTTCTTGCTTTAGTTTAATGGCAATCAATGGTCTATACTTCAGTATCACAGGTAGAATACGGAGTCTTGCACTTGGTTGATGCAAGCAACCCTCAAATTACAGTATTGGTGGATTGTGAAGGGTTATCTCCATTGAGAATTCCTATGAAAATGTTGAGATCTTGTTCCTCCCTTCTGCTAGAACACTTTCCTAATCGTCTTGGTTGTTTGTTTATCATCCGACTTCCAGCAATTGTTCGTGTTATTGCCCAGACTTTTATTCAGGTAAATTTTCCCTTCCATTTATTTAGCATAAAATAACAAAGAGTTGTTCGATTAAATGCAATTTCACTTATCCTTAGAGTGCCTCTAATCCAGATACAGTTTCTTGGCCTAAAATGAAGTTTTTCTTATTTCTCAAACCAATATCACTGTAAAATTTTTGCCTTTTCTTAATGAACTAATCCAAGACTTTGAATCATAGGTTTTAAAGCCATCTACTAGGAAGAAGTTGAAGTTAGGAGGAGAGGTATATCGGAAGGTACTTTATGACAATTTTCCGACCCTACCATCATATCTTGGAGGCAGCTGCTCTTGCATGAGATGTTCTAAAATTGGCAACTGGGATATTCTGCAACCTCATGCAACTGGGACCAGCCGGATTGATAGAGAGGAGGATATCAGTGACAATAGGGGTTTGCCATCACTGCATCAATCTAATGAATTAGATGGCCACCAAACCAGCAATTCTGACCAGCTGTTGAGAAAGGCTGTCATAAGTATTCTCGTATTTTGGGTTTTCATAGCTCTTGGTGCTGGAATTTACGATCCTGGTAGTCTTCATTTACCCCCATAACCTAAGATTGGGAAAATTAGTTTTGTTTCCCTAGTTGAATAAATTTTTAGAGGACACCTCTAGTTTGAGTTGTGTTTTTGAATTAGGAGCTAGTGTGGTGTTATCCAAAGTTCAGAACAGTAAAGGTGCACTGTTTCAGATTCTTTAAATATATAGATCTCCGGTTATGGCTTGAACAAATGCATTGTAAAATCGTTTTTGGTTTTATAAATTATATCAAATATTCCATTTTACCGCAGAAAATTGCTTCTACTCTATTGTTTGATCCTCCAAATTGAATGTTACAATGAAGAATGCAGCCATGCTGGTGTGACCTTGCATTGACAGCACTCACATCAAAATATAACCAAGTTGGCTAAGTAAAATGTAGCATAAGAATTGAGTTATTCTTTCGAGGATACAATTAAAATCAAAATTAAATAGAGAAGATAAATAAATTAAACATCAATTCACGTGATCCAAATTTATTACCGTTCAAAATTGAATTTAGTGGAATATGTTATTTAAATAAGTTTATTAATTCTGCATCAAAAAATATCTTTATTAATTAAAAATTAAACAAAGTAATAATTACTGCCTCCGTCCTTTTACTAAAATGTATTTTTGTTCTCTCTTAATTTCATTAACAAATATATTATTAAGTTTTTCAAGATAATATTATTTATTATAGGATAAAATTAGAATAAATGTTTAAATGTCTCATTAAAGAGTAAGAATACTCATCAATTTGATTTTTTTTAAAAATTCTATAAACTACAGTCATTTTGGGACATAGGAAGTATTAGATTAAACCATTAATTTGGTCTCTTAAATATAATTTTTTTTTAGTGTGTGTTTGATTGAGTTTAAATTGAGAAAAAAGATGAAGAAATTTTCAAAAATAAGGTGGATCTTACAAACACAGTTGCCCTTTCATTCTAAGCAACATCACAAACTGCATGTGCAAATATGGATTACAATGACTAAGTGAATGTTTGGTGGAATGAGAAAAAAAGAAATGGAAGTGAATAAAGATAGAAATGTTGAATTAAAGTAGAGAATAAAAATTGTGAGTGACACAAAATTTTACTATGTATTTCATTCATTTTTTTATTATCTTATTTTGCATCTATCAAATGGAGCATAAAACGTAGTAGTATCATTTTTAATGACATCTTTATTACTATTTGATTTTTACATCCTTGCTATAAATAATATTAACTAGAAGTATCATTTTAATTATTACATATTTATTACTATTATTTAAATAATCACATATTTATTACATTCTTGTTATAAATAAGTGAGAAATATACTTTCTACGTGGGACTTTTATTAAAAGGTTGTAAAAAAAATTTGATTTTTTCATTAAGGCATGATTTTAAATTATTATTGAAGATGGGGTAAGTCATGATAGATGTCACAACTTTTGAGTGAGAAGTTGTAACACCTGTTATAATTTGTTATTTTTTTAACTGAAGTCGTAACAATTTAATTTTTTTAATTTAGAACTTCAAAGTTGTATATGTTTTTATTTTTTATTTTTTTAACTTACGAAATTGAAGTTCTAAGTTTAGTTTTTTTTTTTTTCACTTTGAAGTTGTATTTTTTTTTAGGATTTTTTTATTTGTATTTTATTTTTTGTTTTGTTTTTAATTTTTTAAAAAAAATTGTAAATAATTTTATTTATTTAATTATTAAATAAATATTTTAATTTTACTTGTTACTGGTTTTATTTAATATCTTGTATATATTTTTTATATGGTTTTATTTGGTATGTTATATATTTCTTAATATTTTTTTATTTAAAATATTTTATATATTTTTAATATTGTTTTATTTAATATATTTTATATATTTAAAATTTATATCATTTTTTAATAATGCTATTGAATTTGATTTGTTTTGTAAATGAAATAAAAAACTAACATAATGATATTTAATATTTTTTTGAATATTTGTTTTATTTTAAATACTTAAATATTAAAAAATTAAAATTTTAAAACAAATATTAAAATATTTTGTTACTAATATTAACTTATAACTTATGAAATAATATTATTTATTTTTTATAAAATAATTTACTATTAACAACATCTAATAATTTAGTAATAAAAGTAGTTGTTAAAAATAACATAATACACTAATATAAAGTGAATAATACAAATTAAAGATAAACATAAAAATTAAAAATTATATTAACTGTTTACTTATTTGTATGAATCATTAGTAAAATTATGTTAAATATATAAAATCATCTAAATTTTAAATATATAAAATATTTTAGATAAAACATTATTAAAAAATTATATAAAATATTTAAAACAAAACAATATTAAAAAATATAACATATTAAATAAAATAATATAAAAATTATATACAAAATATTAAATAAAACTAATAATAAGTAATATTAATTTTTTTTATTTAATAATTAAATAAATAAAATTATTTCTAATATCAAAACAGTTGAAAACAAAACAAAAAAGAAAATACAAGCAAATAAAAAATCCTAAAATAAAAACTTTAATCATAAAAAATTTAAAGAAATGAAAAATTGTAAAAAAAAACTAAACTTAGAAAAAGTCTTAAGAAAAAAAAAATGTACAAGTTTTAAATCATAAATAAATAAAAATAAATAAATTGAAGTCGTAAAAATTTTAGTACTTTAGTTAAAAAAAAGTAAAAAATAATAAGTCATAAAATATTATAACTTTTAATTCAAACACCTGGGACTTATTTTATCTCTAGTAGTAATTTAAAATTGTCCCCCAAATAGAAAAATTAAATTTTTTATACCCTTTTGATAAAAGTTTCTTTCTATTTATAATACTTAATTTTGAAATGATATTTATTCTTTTCTAAAGACATAATTTATAATATTTATTATATTAATTATTTTTAAAATAGAAATAATTCTCATTAAGAATAGAAAAAAATGTATGAACAAATAGAAAAAAATAATATTAATAACTAGAATAATTTTAAAAAAATTTATAAATTTAAGAAAAAGTTATTATTATTAATTAAGTTAATCACTTTTTTTAATACTAATAAGTTAGATGATTAAATCTTATATATATAATAAGAGAGGGAACAATAAGAAATGCCATAATATAAATTAAAAACAAATAAATATATTCATTCATTAATTTATTTTAATGCGTTACGCCACGTCATCTCTGACCGTGTGTAAAAAACTTATGACTTGTGACTTACTTATCCGATAGTTCTGACAACTCCAGAAACAGTAACATAATAACGAGACACAGACAGAGCTCATTAATTTATGTCTTAAAAACACAATTAATCAACCTCAGCCACTGCATTTACGTTTTCTCATTAATCCTTTCACTTTGCTTGCTACTACTCTAATATCTATATCCCTGTATACAATTTTTCCCCCCTCTCTCTCTGTCTAACAAACAGGTATTTAACTATTCAGTAGAAATTTGATTTTTTCAAAGTTTGGTATGATGCCACCCTTTTGTTTTGGTGTCGTCGCCGTTGCTTAAGACCTTTCATTATGCTCTTCAACTTTCCGTGAGTTTGAAGGATCCCAAAATTCATTTTTTTTATTATTAAAATTATTGGTTCTTTTTGGTATGGAATTAAGTAATTTAAAAAATAAAATTTAATTTAGCGTTTGGTGGGGAATTTCAAAGTACTGGATCCTCTTTCTTCTATAAATTGTTTTCTGATCGTAGGTCGTTTGGATCAGATCCGTGATTTGTGGTTTTAGATTTGTGTGTCTTTGCGATAAGGTCCACTATTATTTCTCACACTCTCTCTTTCTCTTCTGAATGTTATTGAAGTGTCTGATATTTATTACTTGATTTGATTTTATGAAATTTTGTAACTAGCCTAATGTATGTGTAAGAAATTTTGACCCTTTGAGAATTGGTTCAGGATTTGAGCTTCAGTGGGTTTTTTTTTTTTTACAATGGCAACGAATTCTTCTAATGGAGCAACAAAGCAACCTCCCATGCCATCTCCCTTGCGTTTTTCCAAGTTCTTTCAGGTGAACTCTCTCGCGTAGCATTCTCATGCTTTTCTTTCATTCTAATTGTTGCTTGGATCCTGGTATGCGGGTTTCATTTTAGTTCACTTTTGTTGTTGTCATGTTTCTCACTTTTGTTATAAGTTGATTTCTATTGATAACGGCATAATGTCATTTGATTATGACATGTTAAAGTATACAACTGAGTTTATTTGCTGATGAGTGACTTACCTGTGCTTGTCAGATTCCCCTTTTGCTTTTATGAATGGATCTTTATTTTAATGTGCCTGAGTTGATGGTGATATTTTATTTATATGGCCAATTGTGGTCTAGAAACAATTTATGAAATCAATATACCTTTTTTGTAGGTGTAAAATGTTATAGGAATTCAGTAAATTTAATGTTTGCAGGGAACATGAGTAGTACCGAAATTCAGATCTCTCTAAATTTCAACTTGTGTGCTGGTTAGATCTTGAAGCTGTTAGCATTTTAGTTTTTATTCAATGCTCACTCTTGTCAAAATATATGTTATGGTTGCATTCTTATGTTTTGCTTTTCAGCTCTTGTTTCCAGTTGGTCAATAAAAAAAAAATTCCCTTTTCACTGCTTCATTTCACTTTATATATTCTCTTGCACAACATAGTTCAGGTCATATGGGATTATGTGCATAAAACATGCTGACAAAAAAAAGGTTCATAAAACATCATATTACATCTCATTATCGTGAGAACACTGATTATCTGAACAATGCTCTTGTCAGGATGTCTTACTTTACATGATCATTTTTTTCCCTTTCCTTACGTGAATTCTTGGTTTTACAATGTTCCTTTCATCTCTGACAAAAGTCCAATATGAGAATTCTGGTTACTGGAGGAGCTGGATTTATTGGCTCTCACCTAGTTGACAAATTGATGGAAAATGAAAAAAATGAGGTTAGCTTGGTTGATATCTTTTTGTTCTTAGTTTTGAAATTTATTAGTTATTCAACAAGTACGATATAACTTTGGAACAATATGTGATAGTATGCTGGTCTAATCAGGTCATTGTTGCTGACAACTACTTCACTGGATCTAAAGACAACCTTAAAAGATGGATTGGCCATCCAAGATTTGAGCTAATTCGTCATGGTATAATTTTACTATTCTCTTCATTGCAATCATTCACAGTTTGGGATTAATTTGATGGTTTATTCTCAATTGTTCTAAATCAGTTACCAATGTAGAGCAGCCAGCTGCATCATGCTGTTCAACATAACATGAATGATTCTATCAGGTGCAGAGTTTCTCTGCGTTTTTAGATGTGTTTTAATTTAATTAAAATGCATGTACTTTTCTTTTCCCTGAACAGATGTCACAGAGCAATTGTTGATTGAGGTTGATCAAATCTATCATCTTGCATGCCCTGCTTCTCCAATCTTCTACAAATACAACCCTGTAAAGGTGGGGGTTCTTAGATTCTACTTTTATATTTCTGTCATTTACCATGATCCTGTCAGCTGTCTACATGATTTATTTCTTGCACAGGAGTAGTTTTAGTTCCTCCCACTGCCCCCCCTCCCCCTTCTATTGTAGATTTAAAAATTGAATTTCATATATATTGTTATGATGTTTCCAATTGTTAGTATGTCCAGTAATTCAGATTGTGTTTATGACCTACTCATTGGTCGATTCTCTCTATCTAGTGAATTTCGAGAAATTATCTAACAGTTAAAGTAAAACCTTTACAGACAATAAAGACAAATGTGATTGGAACACTGAACATGCTTGGGCTTGCTAAGCGTGTGGGAGCAAGGTTATCTCTTTTTCTAAATACAAAAGTGGATGATCTACATCATTGCCATCCGTGTATCTTACAAGTAGTAATTTTGATTGACAGGATTTTGCTTACATCTACTTCAGAAGTATATGGGGACCCTCTTGTGCATCCACAACCAGAAAGCTATTGGGGCAATGTAAACCCCATTGGTACTTACACATCTCATTCTCAATCCAAACTTGTGTATCAATGGCATCATAATGGGGACAATGCTAATTTAGCTGAGCTCATCATAATGTTTACCTCAATGTTTAATTTTCACACTTCAAAGTGATTTGTCATTTTGATCATGCATTTGTTAAAGAACATAATCTGAAAGCTGCAAAGATATGATCTTTTTGAATTATATTTTGATAAGATCCATGGCGATCATATATTTCCAAACCTATAGGAATTTGGAATGACCATCGACTTTAATATATACCATATCATTATCTCTTGGAATGTTGCTTTATCAATAGCCTAAACATAAAAATATGTATGAACAGGAGTTCGGAGTTGTTATGATGAGGGCAAGCGTGTTGCAGAAACTTTGATGTTTGATTATCATAGGCAGCATGGAATCGGTAATTCCTTATCTTTATTTTTTCCTTTTCTCCTTGGCAACATCTCATTGATTGAGGGCACAAACAGTACACGTTTTGCACTGCTGTTAACTAATAAGCAATAACTCAATGTGATGCTTATTTTCATATTTTTCTCTCAGAAATACGCATTGCGAGAATCTTCAACACATATGGACCACGCATGAATATTGATGATGGGCGTGTTGTCAGTAACTTCATTGCTCAAGCAATTCGGTAAATCCTTTAACTTAATAATGTTATAGGCAAGATGGATATGCTGATAAATAGTTTTTTAAGACTTTATATTATCTCAACTCTCAAGAAACATTGATGCACACCAAACAAATAACTGTTTGAGTGCAGTACTGCAGTAATAAGTAATTATGTGCTTGTTGAGCCTGCTGCTTATTTGCTAGGTTGATTCAAATACCTTGATTTAGTTGACCACTCATAATTTATTTTTTTACCATTTCAAGTTGCACTCTCTATCTGTTGCTTCTCATATAATTTTTTGTTATAGTGGTGAACCCTTGACTGTCCAAGTTCCAGGAACTCAAACTCGCAGTTTCTGCTATGTCTCTGACATGGTATATATGATACATGTTTCTTATTTGTGATTTATTATCTTGATTCAAGTACTAGGCGTGATTGACTAAGATTATACATTTGAAATCTATTAGGTTGATGGACTTATACGTCTAATGGAAGGGGAAAACACTGGTCCAATCAACATTGGGAACCCAGGTTATATTACAATACATTTGAGTGCTGACTTTTCTGCCAAATATTAATATGTGTTGATACTTCATTCTTCCAGGTGAATTTACAATGATTGAACTTGCCGAGAATGTGAAAGAGGTTAGTTGTAACTTGCAAACCATTTCAATTCTTGGAGAATCCCCACTTCTCTCTTCTGTGTTAGTCTGGTTATATTTTAACTATAAGCTTTGACCAACAAGTTTGAAAAAAGGAACTCTTTGATAGTGAATTGTGGACATGTTTCCATGAGAGGGATTGTGTATGTGCTTTGCAACATGCAATTAACAAAGTGATGTGGGGAAAAAATGTTTTTTTGTTTACCTTGTGGTTTAATGATGGAGCTTTTCGTGAAAAACTTTGAAGTTAGCTAATGCTTTATGTATGGTTGTGCAGCTTATCAATCCAAAAGTGCAGATAAATATGGTTGAGAACACTCCTGACGATCCTCGTCAGAGAAAACCAGACATTACAAAAGCAAAGGAATTGCTGAGATGGGAACCAAAGGTCAAGTTGTATGATGGCCTTCCTCTCATGGAAGAGGATTTCCGTCAGAGGCTTGGAGTTCCCAAGAGCAACTAAGCTCCTTTTACTCCTTCATTTCTTATCATATAATCATAATGAATATTTTGATAGTAACGGGGATGTGGATGAACCTGTTAAGTGTTAAGAGATGTTTTATATTGAAAATTATGGAGAGGAAGGTTAAACTTGCAGCCGGCAAAGCCAACTTGAACTTGCTCTTCAAATTGATACAATAAGATTGCTTCTCCACCCAACTTCTATTGGAAATGCTGTTGTTGAGATGAGTTGAAATTATTTTTTATTGAAATTTAGGTGTTACAAGTTCTCTTTCGACTTTCTTTACCCATTGTATGTCAGGGTAGGTGTGTCTTAATGTGTTCTCTGTACCGAAATACAATTCAGATTGTGTTTGGTGGGTTCATATTTGGATTTGAGGAGGTTTGAATCTCCTTAAGAAATAAAGTTACGATGTTCTGATATGAATGTGAAATAGGTTCTACTTGAAATGTGTTTCTCAATTCTTATTTGTTGAGATCTATTCTTCCAGTCGTTATATTCTACTAGGGGAACGGAGATCCGTCTCTCTTTAAATTTTTTGAATAATAAAAAAATAAAAGTTAAATAAAAAATGATAGAATAAAAAAAAAACTAATAATATAAAAGCAGTGAAAAGTTAATGTAAGTTAAAAAAAATTAAAATTTAAGAAATAGTTTAAAAAAGATTAACTATTGTTACTATTTTAAGGAATATCCTTAAGAATAAGGATAAAATGGTTTAAAAAATGTAGAGACAAAAATACTGATATAAAGTTGTATCTTGTTTGTATATTGGTATAGATGATTCACCTTGTGATCTCCATGTTTGTTTACGTGTACATAATTTATGTGATAATAAATCAAATTAAAGATAAATTGAAATTAAAGGTTATTTAATCTTATTTGCTTCTAATTTAAATTTGTCTTAAAATTTTAATTCTAACATGTCATATTAAGAGAGATGGTATGTATTAATTCACATAATTTTTATCTCAAAGAAGAAAATATATTTTTGGTCCCTCTAAAATTTTAAAAGTTTATTTTTAGTTCTTCTAGATTTTTTTTGTCTGCTTTTAGTATTTTTATTTTTGAAATGTCTGTTTTTTATCCCTCTAAATTTAAAATATGTTCTAAATAGAACTTAAAAAGATAAACGATCTCTTGACCAAGATAGTTTAAAAGCGAAAACTAAGGTTGGATTTGTTATACAATATGATATAGGACAAAGAGAGCAACGCAGGATAAATACTTGAATTATAGGATAAATTTTTATCATGTGTATTATTGGATTAACAATGGACAACACAAGCATATCAATATAAAATTTATTAAAATATATTTTTTAATATTAATTATCTTAAAACAATTTGCATTGCTATTATTATATTGTATGAGGATTCAAAATACATAATACATAAACTAACTAGTAGACCATGTAAATCTGAACTATATTACAAGATAAGGTTGTTGTAACTAGTAGATAATGTGAATTTTAAATATATGACATAATAAGAGTTGTTGTAACTAACAGATCATGTGAATTCAAAATACATTACATGATATGATAAGATTGTTGCAACGGATAGATAATGAGTGAGAAATAAGAGAGGTGAGGATAGTGTTTTTTGAATAATTTTTACCTAAAGCAACTAAAAAGAAATTGAGTTTTGGTTCTGTCCTTGAATAATTAATTTGTGTTGTCCTATGAACTTACTACGTGACAATGTGACGGGATTTAACTTATGTTAAAGTAAAAATGTGACATGAAATCTAATCATTAAACATGTATTTAGCTTTGCATGAAGGGGTAAGTATAAGATATCACTCAAAGTGACACTTCCTATGTCATATGTGACAAGAATAACCCATTCTAATAAATATTTTTTTTATCAAATTATTCATGTAATTAGTTTTCATGTTTAACCCATTTTATTAAAAAATTCAAGAAAAACAAACGTTTCAAAACTAAAGAGATTAAAAATGAATAAATTGTTTTAGAGGGAATACAAATAAACCTTTTAAATTTTAAAAAATTTAAAAACATATTTATCCTTTTTAAATATATAAATTATATTTTTTACATTTATAATGAATAACTTAAATTACACTATGATTTAGTTCAGTAGAGCATTGTTCCCTCTTAAAATAAAATGATTTGTTTATGTCTAAAATAAATTGTCAATTCTAAAAAAATATCAATTAGATTTAAAGGGTAAAAGATTAGATTAAAGTAGTGGAGATAATGAAGTCATCTAAATCAATTCGCAGGTATTCTTTAAGGATAGAATTAATCCAAACTCGTCCACAACAGAAATTGAGTGAGAGCAACAAACTGATAATATTAAATATCTTTGATGAAGCGAAAAACAAACAACTTCCATGATTTGATTTAGTTAGCAACTTCCATGATTTGATTTAGTTAGATGTCTTTGTCTTTGTCTTTGTCCAACAAAAACTCCACGTGAGCCCATGCAAACAAGCAGACGTGTGAATCACATCACATTTATTTATTATAATTTTAAGAAACAATTCCAAAACATTATGCTATAAATAATAGTGCATTACACATTTACACTCCCCTTGCTTGCTTATTAATTACTCATTCCCAGTCTCCGATTTTGCTTAACGTTCAATTCTCCAACCGTACGTATTTGCTTCCGTAGATATACGCTTTGGTTTCCCTTTGCATGTTCTGTTTGGTGTGATTTTGATTTCGATCGCTCTTGTCGTTGCATAGGTGCTTTCATTTTACGTTCTTCAACATTCCGTGAGTTTTAAGACTTCTTTTTTGTTTTTCTGATACATGTTTTCATTTTTTTTCATTTTTCTAAATTTGGCATTTGATTGAAGAATCTTCTGTTTTTGGATCTATATAATTTGGTTTATGATCATGGTGTGTTTGAATCAGAAGAGTGGATAGGTTTTTGGTTTGGAATTTGGATTGGGTTGGTTTTGTTCTCATTCTCTGTCTCTCCCCAATTGGCCCTTTTATTTGATAGATTTGATGGCACTTGATCTGGTTTATGAAAATTTTGTTATGCTGTTCCGAACCGTGGTGAGAGCAAATTGGTTAACCTCTTCGAAATTGGTGCAGGAATTGAACTTCAGAGGTCCTTGCAATGGCAACGAATTCTTCTGATGTACTGTCGCCGAAGCAACCTCCCTTGCCATCTCCCTTGCGTTTCTCCAAATTCTATCAGGTGTACTATCACTTTATTATCATTATTATTATTAACAATCTTCTTGCCACATTGTTGTTCTCGTTTGTTATTTGGATCGCACAATTAAAATTTATTGTTAATTGGCTTGATATTGTTTATACAATGGAGATCTTTTCGATTTTTCTATCCTGTGTACCAGATGCATAGGACAAGAATATGGATTATATATGTTTTACACCATATTAAATATGATCAAAATAGATATGATGGATGAACTTTGTTGTTGTGCTTAAGTTTGTTCTTAAGCTCTGCAAATCAGTATCATTTACTATTTACATAGATTGCAATCACAAATCAAACTGTGAGAGCTTACTCTGCAAAATATGACCAACAGGCCAGAGTTATATCCAGGGAGGGAGGGGAGTGATAACAGAAAAAAGGGTTCAAAGTTATCCCTCTTTCTTTCTTTTTTTTAATGGGGGGTATACTAATACTGATCAGTGAAACTAAGTTTTTTTTTTTTCATTTATCTATTATTCTATTTTCTTGTATACCTATGGTTCAGAAGTATGTGTATGAAAACATGCATCCTACAACTGTTGATTGAAATTTGTTGTGTGATTATAAACAGGGATTTTGTCTGAAAGAATCCCTTAGTCTGCATAACTTAATTTTTCTTGATGCCTTGTTTAACCAACATTTCTTTCATTCTTGACCATAGTCTAACATGAGAATCTTGATTACGGGAGGAGCTGGATTCATTGGTTCTCACCTAGTTGATAGATTGATGGAAAATGAAAAAAATGAGGTTAGCTAATTAGTTTATTGTGTTTTTGAGTAGTTTTGTTTTTCTTTTCAGCAATTCTATTATGCTTACAAAACATAACTTCTAATCAGGTCATTGTTGCTGACAACTACTTCACTGGATCAAAGGACAACCTCAAAAAATGGATTGGTCATCCAAGATTTGAGCTTATCCGTCATGGTATACTCCATTTTGTTTACTATTCAACTTCTCAACCATCTAAAAATTAAATTATTGTGCATATGATAGACTGAAGATTAGATTATATTTTGTCTCATTTGGTAGCATGTGTGAGCACTAGTGTCTAAGGTTGGAAACTGATTTATGTTAAAAGTTAAAAGACTGCAAAAGATCATTCTATCAGCAGAAGCTTTACAGTTGTTACACCACAAATTTAAGTATTTGATATTTCAGGTTCAGTTGTTTCTTAATCAACTGCAATGTTGATCAACTGGTTGTATGATATTCTCTGGAATCATGAACAGTGATACCTTAGTGTATATAGTATATCATGTTCAGAATGTCTTTAAATGTCTAAAAGTTAATGATACGGATACACATTATCATTATGATCCCTTTGTAGATGTCACTGAACCTTTGACGATTGAGGTTGATCAGATCTACCATCTTGCATGCCCCGCATCTCCTATTTTCTACAAATATAATCCTGTGAAGGTATAGTTTTGAGTCTTGTTTTGTCTATATTTCATTATATTTTGATTAGCATACAAACATATTTTTCTCAGCTGATAAAGGTTTTGCTTTTAACATTCATTGAATAGTCTTTGTCCAATTTATATTGCAGTATTTAGAATTCATGCATTCTGTGGCTTTCTGCAATCTGCAGTATATTAATTCTACTTCTGTCATGTGTTATTGCTTGAAAGTTCTGTTTTTCAGCTGATCCTTGAGACACTATCTAATATGTTAGGAAAATAATTTTTACAGACAATAAAGACAAATGTGATTGGCACACTGAACATGCTTGGGCTTGCAAAACGAGTTGGGGCAAGGTTGGAAAATTGTCTTTGGAAAATGATAATTTCAGCTTCTATCATCATTTGGTCTTTATTCTTTTTCTTTTTAGTAGAGTCTTAGTTCTTATTTTATTGGCAGGATTTTACTCACATCAACATCTGAGGTATATGGGGATCCTCTTGTGCATCCCCAACCTGAAGGCTATTGGGGCAATGTGAACCCTATTGGTACATGCTTTTCTCTTTGTCTCAGTCTGTATCTTTCTTAAATTAAATTATATCTTCTGCTATGATTGTGAAAAATATCTGTGCAGTATAAACCATAGAGACCTACTTTCTTATTTAATTTTTGTATTATAAGGTAGCTTATTGTTTGAATTTCTTTTTCATGACAAACTATAATTGGTTATGAACTTAAGAAGCTAAAAGCATTGAAGTATGCATGTGTGTGAGAGACCTTTCTTTTGCCACATAAGTATTAGCTCCTTAATGCAAGGTTAACTTTTTTGAAGCAAAGAATTTTTTCAATACAATATTTATGTAGATGTATTATGGTCTAAGCACTTGATTATATATCTTTAACAGGAGTTCGTAGTTGCTATGATGAGGGGAAACGTGTGGCTGAAACTTTGATGTTTGATTATCATAGGCAGCATGGAATAGGTAATTTCTGCTCTTCTTTTCTTCATAGTTGTTGTTGATTGTTGTTGTTTTCTTCATAGTTGTCTTTTGTTCCTTGTTATAGCTGGTAGAAAATTTTCTTTTGTAAGTTAACTGAGTTTTTTATATTTCTTTCAACATAGAAATACGTGTTGCAAGAATCTTTAACACATATGGGCCACGCATGAATATTGATGATGGACGTGTTGTCAGCAACTTCATTGCTCAAGCGATTCGGTAATTAAAACATTTTTCAGTTTGTAGTTTATATGTTGTACTGTAGTGTTATTTCTATGTGCCTTGTTTGATCTGTTAATGATGGTTTTTGATTGCTGCATTCAGGTCTTTAGTTGAATGCGTGATGCATGCAATGGGGCATGCTTTTCACTTGCATCAATTATTGATTTAATTATTTCAGTACCTTGATTTGGTTGACTAACTGTGACTTCTTTTTCTGTCTTCTCCCCATTTCTAAATTGATGTTTTATTGCTTTATCTGTTATCCGTCATTTCGCTCAATCTTTGGTGTGTTTCAGTGGTGAACCCTTGACAGTCCAGTCTCCAGGAACACAAACTCGCAGTTTCTGCTATGTCTCTGATCTGGTATATATCTCATTTGCATCTTTGTTTCATTGAGTTACTGTTAGTATTTGGTAAGCTGATTATGTTTTATTGTGATAGGTTGATGGACTTATCCGTCTCATGGAAGGATCCGACACTGGGCCAATCAACCTTGGAAATCCAGGTTAGATTTATATTGCAAGGCCTGCTTTTGAGTATCTTAACTTTTTTCCAATTGTGAAAACATCTTTAATTTCTTTGCCTTTATCAGGTGAATTTACAATGCTTGAACTTGCTGAGACAGTGAAGGAGGTTAGTTCAAGCTTTTATCCTTTTCAATAGCTTTCACTTCTCAAGTTTGGTTCATACTTAATTAAGCTTGTGAGTTGTAAAGTGTGATTTGAAACTTAGCTACCAATCCGGGAGGGAGCTATTTTTATAGGGAAGACTGCATGTATGATTTAATTACAACACATTTTAACTCATTTTAATTCCTATGCATATATTCTTTTAACTTATTTTAATCCCTACACGTGAAATTTTTAATTCGTTTTAGTTCCTACAATTTTTTTAAGAAATGTATGTGTAGAGACTAAAGTGAGTAGTTTTTAGGTGTAAAAATTAAACGTAAAGATTATGAAGGTATAGAAATTAAATGAATAATTAAACTCGCCTATATTAATGAATTTCTCGGAAAATAGTTTCTAATTCATACTCTTGTGGTCGATTTGCAGCTAATTAATCCAGATGTGGAGATAAAGGTAGTGGAGAACACTCCTGATGATCCGCGACAGAGAAAACCAATTATAACAAAAGCAATGGAATTGCTTGGCTGGGAACCAAAGGTTAAGCTGCGAGATGGCCTTCCTCTTATGGAAGAGGATTTCCGTTTGAGGCTTGACAAAAACAATTAACTTATTTTTCTTCCTTGTATATCTAGTCAAAATATTTCGATAATAAGTGGTATTGGATTATTCTATAAGTTTTCATATTTATGATACTTAGGAAGTAGGGATACCTGTAATTTCGTTTCCTCGATCGTACTCTTGTTTCACAAAAAAACACTGCAGCAATCATGTCTGTGCAAATTTTGCCAGTGAAATTATTATTGAGTTAAAATTTTCTTATAGTAAAAAGAAAAGTCCCTCCTTTATGGTTCTCTTTTCAAACATACGTGAATGCATTCTTTAATATTCGTGATTTGATAATCAAGATTCTGTTACACTAAATCATTAGTTCTTTACTTCTTCTTTTTTTCAACTGCACTTGTCAAGTCGTAATTGATTAAAAATTAAAAATCAAACTGGGTTGTTATACGTCGGCGGTATTAAGTTTAGACTTTTGATGTTATTAATTAATAATCATGCTTACTATTTCGGTATTATTAAACATGTTATTTGTAGGCGGTGATCATGGACGGAAAAATAAAAGAGTATTCATACAACTTAAATATTAAGGTTTGACCAGCGTTTAATTAATGGACCACGGTGAAAAGAGAAAGTTGGACGGGGGCTTCTAATGAGACTTGAACAAACATTTTCATATTAACAAAGTCCAACCAACACTTGTTAAAAGTGCAAAACCTTCTGATAAATTTTATCATATTGATAATTAGCTCTGTATTTTCATGCCATAATAAATTTGCTAATTTCCTCTGTATCATATCATATTATAATACATATAGAATCTTTTTTATACTCTAGCATTGTCAATAGTTTCTCTCAATCATATTGAATTATTCTCGTTTTATCATTATATACTTTATCTTCTTAATTGATTATCTTACAATCTCTCTAATTAAAATTTTAAACTGTCAATAATTAATTATCTCTATAAACCCAAAATATAATTTTTATATTTATAGATATTTCTTAGCTTAACTTATACGTATTAGCTTGTATTTTTCTTTTTATGTGTAAAATATTCACCAATTTTATTGTTGATGACTAATAAAATCTCTTTTAGTGAATATTTTTCATGACTCAAATTTAAAATTTAATGGAATCGAATTTAGTTTGACACCAACTAACAACACATTAGTTATATATTTTTTTTCTTTGTTCTTTTCACTCCTCTAAAATAAAAACAAAATGTTAGTCTAATTTAATTAAATTGAGTTGGGTCTTACTATTAATGTTCTTTGAGCATTAGATACGGTATAAAAAAAACAGATATTTTGTATTGAAATATACATTTTTTCGTTATTATGGAAATTTACATTAGTTATAGTAATAACAGTGTATTAATTACATTTTTTTATTCAGAAAAAAGTGGTCTAAGGACGCTTATTTAACATTTGTGAATTGAGATTTATTTCAATCTAGCGATTTAATTATATTTAAAGGAAAGAAAAGAGAGAGATTGGTCGTGGTGAATCCACGTGGCTCGAGCAGAAACAAAAGCGGTAATGTGGTGTATGGCGGTGCTAATGTCCACGAGTCCCATTCACCATGTCACTAATTCCACGCCACCTCAGATTGTTTCATTATCCGAACCGCACCGCGCCCCCGCATCCACCATTCCCTTTCCAAACACATTTTTGTTTCTGCCGCAAAGTGTTTGCGTGTGACTCTATCCAACGGCCACGCTTCCATCATTTCTTTCAACCCGCTTGTTTTCCACGCTCTTCATTTTCAAAACAAAGATCGAAGAAAAGCGGTTTATTAACACTCCTAAACCAACCTCTCTCCGTTAAATTTAAATCTTAGTTTAATTTGATTTATTTTCCCTTGCGTTGCTAGATAAATGCCGATGCCGCGTCTGGATCGGGATTAGGGCCCTAGGGTTTTTGTTCGCTCCATCCGGTTCTGCTTCGGATTTCGATCGGAAATGTCCGAACCTCATTCACCGCCCCGTACCTCCGCGTATCTCGACGCGCTCTCTCAGGCGATCCACAAGAAACTTCAGCGGGTTCGTTTTTTCTTCCATTTTTTTCTTAGCAACGAGTGGAACGAGCTATTGATTTAGTTCTTGTTGCGTGTGATGAATGCGGTGCAGGCATTGGCTAATTCCTCGCAGAGGCGCAATTTGTTGCAGGAGCTGTTTGCGGACATAGCTTTAGAAGTCGATGAGCGAGCCAAAGGTGAGTGAGTTTGCAATTAAAATCATTGCGTTATTCAATCTGATTATTTTCGCCGTGATGCTACTTTGAGTCTTGTGATTTATTATAGAGTACGGCGATTCACATGGCAACTTGTGCTTTTAGCATGTTATTGGAATTAAAATGTTTGTGGTCACGATCTATATATATATAGAATAAAACTTAGAAACAGTTTAGTATGCGCTTTTGGTAGTTCTTCAGCACGAATTGGAGTTTCATCTCGGTAATTTGCGTAATAATGGTTTGCATTAAAGATCAACATATATTACTGAAGTAAAACTCTAATTCTGATAGAAGTTTAGCATCACAAGCACCGATGGAACTGTATCTAAATCTTGTCTTTATATATACTTCTTTTGGTATGAAGTGAAGTTTTAATCCGAGGTTAAAGTAGCATATATGTGGCTAAGAAAGTAGGATTATTATGTGTTGCTAACATAATTAGCTGCTCTGTTATGTTATGGTGATCTCTGAATGCTGGATATGCTTGATCACGTGTGATTGGGAACTTTATTGAACAAATGAGTGTGATACAGGAGGATGGAATTCACAAGAATCACAACTAAAATGTGGATATTTGAATTGAATCTAATAACGTATCAGGAACTTCTTTTTTTGTTTCCTAGAAGGGGGAGGATGTATGTGTATTATCCTTTATTTGTTAAACAAGAGTTATAAAGTGCATGTTTTCTATTTTTTACAATAACAGATGTAATTGTCAACAAGGAAGAAGATGGCATTTCTCCCGCAGAGGATATTAATGATGGTCCGTTATGCTTCTATGATGTGCTTGCTGATTATTTTGTGCGAGTGTCTGAGAGTGGAAAACCTATCCTTGACTTGATTGTTCAACTTTGGAGCCAATCATTTGCTTCACATATTTTTGCCCTACTGTTTCACAAATGGGTATGTGAGCTTGTGTCTACATTTGTCTTGTTGCTTTCTTGATGACGTTTTTCATGTGTGATTGTATGGTCTTTAGTCACTGGTTTTGAATTTTAACATTCACAATTTAAAAAGAACGATTTACTCAAGTTGCTTTACCAGTTTGGATTCTATTAAAAAGGTAAGTATTTGAAGTGCATAGATATCATTGTTTCTTTCACGATCACCATGCCCTTAATAATTAATGCAAATGGAAGCCAAGTCAGACATTCTTTTAAACTGGTTTCGCAATGATTTTTGGTTCTCATGGTCATCTAAAGTAGAGATTTGTCCATACATGAAGCACAAAGCCTGCTTCTTCTCGAATTGTCAAATACACTTCCCACAATGACGCTGACATTGCTCACCAGGTGTCCAATTGGAAATTATTTTTTATTGGCTTAGACACATGCCAAACATGGTGTGCACGCTCAACCAACACTCCAATATGACTTGACACTTTAAGGATATGTCTCGTATAAAAAAAAAGTGAAAATTATTGTCTTAAAAATTTAAAACATGAAGAATATTAAGAAATTTATCCGTCACACTTCCTTTGGGAACATTGCTTTCTCTATTCACATTGTTCTTCATTATTCATCCCCATTCCTTGTTCCTCCCTTTCTCTTTCCTGTTTGTCTATTCTCTTCTCCTAGACACTTCCTTGTTTTTCGCTCCTTTCTATTCATCTTTTGGTTCCAGAACCGATAATGCTTTCTATGTTGACAGCCCAAGGTTCCAGAACATTGCACATAGTGTTCCAGTTCAAGAACACCTCTGCAGTAGCCCTAGGTTCTTCACTCCTAACATCAACAGTTCCACAACCTCCGAGGTTTTTCCCTTTCTCCAATTTTCATTCCATGTTGTTTGTGGGCTGCTAGCAATTTTCCATAAAAGAAGAAACATCCCAGTCACCCCAAAATCAATGAGAATTTTTTTTACAGAGAGGAACTAAAAAGAACATTTTTGAAATTAAGGGACTAATAAAAGCAAATTTAAATTTCGGGATCAAAACAAAATTGACCCAAATTTGAGGAACAAAAAAACATATTTAAGCTTATTTAATTTCATTTCTGTTATTTCTCTTCTGCTTTTTAATGATTACGGAGGGTTTCCTCTGTTGTAAAGAGTCAATCTCCGTATTTCCTAAGCAAGCCTAGGTTCCTCTAAATTTCTAATGAGTTTGATGAATTACTTGCATATATCTTCCATGGATCGTAATTGTGGTATATAGTTTGTCAGTAAAACATTTTCCATGTAGCTTCCTACTGTGTTTCACAATAACTTCATAACTTTTTGCAGTTATTTGAAGTTCATCTTGATAATCCAGAAGTGCTTCTCCGGTATTCATCTGCTCTGGTTCAAGGTGCCACAAATGTTTTCTGGTATGAATACAGGCTGTTGAAAAGAAAACTTTACTTAATTGTCCATAATTAGCAAAAGCCAAGCTTGGATTTGGATTGACTGGTGTTTACTAGTTACCTGTGAAGCTCAGACACAGTGGTTAAAGGAGGTGTCGGGGTCGGGGTGTCCAACACATTTCCAACACTGACGCGCAGTGGACATGTGGCAAATTTTGTGGTGTCCAATTTTTTTTTAAGCTTGGACACAGCGGCAACACGGCCCAGACACATCTTTTTCTTTATCAAAAATTTAAAATAAAAATCAACCTAAAGATTAAATTATAACAATAATCAAATTTCCTTTTTAAAAGTTAACCTATTGTGGTAAACCTTTCACTTAAAAACTTTCTGCCTTCTGTTTTCTTAGATTTTTTTTTTTTTTTTTTTTTTGCCGACCCCACCTAGTGGGATAAGGCGTTGTTGTTGTTGTTGTTGTTGTTTTCTTAGATTTTTTTTGTGAAGAGATGAAGTTCTTGAATTTTGGAATATGATGACTTAGTACCTTTTTTGTGAGGCTTATTTTCATATGAAAATTATAAAGCTTAACAACTTATTGTAAGATCAATATATAAATCTTAATTAGCAATTTAAACTTTTGTCATCTTGATTATATATATATATATAATGTGTTCCTGTGTCTTATGTTTTTTACTTTAGTTGTTCCAAGTGTTTGTGTCGGAGTTCGTGCTTCATAGCTAGTTACAATTATATTGACTTTCATTACCAATTTACCATGACTGGACAAAATATATGAACTTCCTTTCATGCTCTATTCTTCTTCTCATTGGAAAGAAGAATAGTTGTGGGTTCTCTTCATTATTTTTCTTTTAAAATTATTTTATTAATATTTTTCGCTTTACCTGATTTTTAATATGCCAATTCCATAGCAATCCATTCAGGCCTATCCCCTCCATAAAAAAAGCATAACAGAAAGTAATGGCAAATGTTATTAAGATTGTCTCCATGGGCTAGAACATCTGCTATAGTACAGTGGACATGGTACCATACTCATAAATTCAATCTGGGATGATATTGCAATAATATTTTTTTGATACCATGTACAGGATTGACATTCAAACAAATACAAGGCGATTCCAGTCTCTATTCCGTGTAAGAGTCCTAGAAGGAATCTAATGTTTATTTGCACTGATATGGATAATCTAACTAATGTAGTGATTATTGCTTCCTTCTCCCAATTATTTTCCATATTCGTTGTGTTTCCCTCAAGTTCAGTACCTTTTGGAAGATGTTGGATTAGACCACACTCGATTGAATAAAATTCCTTTCCAGGTCAGATTGACCCTATAAGTTATAGTTTTTGGTATTATGGTTTCTGGTAATGTCATTCTAAAATTATTTACCTTCATGGTATTATCAGGCTCAGCGGGATATGTATCTTTTGCTCTCAAGGTTCATTCTATTTTACAACAAAGGTAGACAGACTATTGGGGGAGTGGACTAAGCCATGAATGATGATGATCTAGCATTTTAAAATATTATATTTTCTTTGCAGCTGACAAAATAGATAGCTTCCTGAAGCAATGTCCCGCTTTCCCAACTGCTTTCTTAATTGGCGGTCCAGCAGATATATTTGTTACCGAACTCACTGATCAGGTACATTTGAATTACCTCTTCATAATTAAGAGCCGTATCCTCTTTTTCTATGAAGAGTTGAAGATGTAAACCCTTAATGTATGGTTTTGAATTTTTTGTTGTCACGTATCAGCTTCAAAAGCTAAAGGTTGAACCAGTGCTGCTTCATTACCTTTCAGAAATTAAGATCCTTCAGGGTATTATATCAACCATACAGGTGCAATATTTGGACAGGGACTATTCGTATCTCATCCTGACTTAGCTATGTCATTCTTTTGTTTATGGCACAGGTATGGAATTGAGAATGACTACTAGTACGAGACTGAAAACTTGTTTGTATAGCTTTACTTCACCTGGTGGTCCAATGTATCCCACTAGAGCCGTTCGTCATGCAGCTTGGGAAGCATTAGATTTACTTTTTCCGGTTAGTGTTTTTTTCTTATTATTATTATTATTTCGTACTTGAGCCACAAACAAGAAAGTGCCCCTCGTTAACTAAAGTATTTCAACTTTAAAAGCTTACAAGGATTGTTGAATAGGTAGCAATATATGATTAAAGTATGGTGGAAAATTGCTGAAGCTATCAATAGATCGAGAAAAATGCAGTTCTTTAATAAAGGGATTTAGTGGAATCGGCACACGGATGCTGCTATTTTTTTCTGCTTCTTTTGGTTATTCAACTGATTTCCTAAAGGGCAAATTGTTCACGTTTATGCCACACAATTCGTCTTTTATTTCGAGTCATTCAGAGCGAGCTACATGCATACACAAGCAATGTTCCTCTATTTTATATAAGTGATGATGTTATTGTTATACCATGATACAGGTGGGACGTTATCCTCGGCATCTTATTAGTTTGTTCTTCAGGTTGCTTTATCCGTGGTATTGGCCTTCCTCTTGTTGGAACTTTGTGATTTCTTGCATTCAGGCAGTTTTTTACTCCGTGCTGGGGTTTATATTTTCTACGTGGGATAAGATTGCCAAGCCAAAATCACAATAGATTCTTATATCTGTACAGAACTTGCATCATATCTTCCCAGCCGTCGTGAATTCTTAGCGCCTCGTCCTTTTTATTTTTCCTTTTTTTTTTTCAATAGTGAATATTTGTGTACAAACAAGCTTGCTTGCTAAGGCTTTGTATATTTTTTGACTATGGCAACAGTAAGTTTATTTAGAAGCACTCGTTTTGTTCGAGTATGAGCTATAGCAGACTGCAACATATTATAAGTTGAGCAAGATGAAAGAAATGAAAATATTAATATTACGAGTACTTTTGTTATAATTCCTACAAATAAGGTTTTCTGTTGTCTATTAATCCAAATGTGATGACTGATCGTTTTTTATTTTCTTCTCAAATTTCAAAAATGAGATCAAGGGGAAACGATGTATTAAAAACTGAACTGAACCTATTTGTAGAAACTAACTAAACATGTAAACCAGTCTTTTTTTATCTCGATATCTTCAATTTTACACTACCATCTAATTTTGTACTTGCCTCTTTATTAGGACAGCAGCAGCACTTACCAGCAGAAGACGTAGATTTATTGAATCATTCATTTGCCACAGCACAGTTTCTAAAAGTTTAAAACACGCAAGGGTCATCACAATCCAAACACTAGTCAGTTATAGGTCAGCTGTCGAACCACCATTCAATCCAGTTATACTTCAACCTACGTTAAACAGAACAAGCTGAGCATATTGTATTACGTGATGGATTAATGCCCAGTTGCCCCAGTGACATAATATTCTTAGGCTCTCGGACTGCTACCCTAAAAAACTCATACTGAAGGAAAAAAACGTTGCTAGATTCAAAGGAAGTTAACAATACCATTTTCTTTCCCACAGCTAGGGAGGCATGTGTATCATGTTTCACCAACGCCTGTTAACTAGAACAGACACTGACTTATAGCAAGCACTTCTATCAGCTGTCCCTCTTGGTTCCAACAAGTAAAAATATGGCATCAAAGAATGGACCAGCTTTAACCCGCAAGGACATTTCTCACAGATTCAGTACAAGGAAAACTGGGTTACAGCGGGTGTAAAATACACGACACAGCACAGACAACTGGACCTGAATGAGCATGACCAGCAAATGTAAAATAAATACTAACTCCTATAGCATCCTTAGCCAGGAGTGCAATCTTCATCTGTAGACGTGTATCTTGACCAGTGCAATCGGCCGCTGAAGTCAAATAGAACAGATGATAGATTCCATCTCACTAGATAATAAGCCAAAATTACCAGAAAGTCAGGAAGATGTTCACACCCAAAACAAGTACCAACATCTCATGATATATCAAACAAGTATAGCACAGGGCAAGGTCATATAATATAATAAAAACAAAAGAGATCACATGACTCTTTTCTGGGGATGAGGGTGTTAAAAGAAGAGGCAGGGAATCTACCTTTATTTGAAGATTCCACTGTGTTGGGTATATGGTTTAACCAAAACAACAAAGCAGCTGTGGGTGAATTCTGTAGCCTCCCACATTTGGCAGCCAAACATTTCTTTGTACATTGATAGATGAAATCATGGTTCCCACTTCCATAATCCACTCGTTAAAACAAATTAATGCCAGTGAAGGCAAGCTTGACTGCATATTACATGCTGACTTCTGTTTCGTAATCCATATTTCATACCCAAGGAAAATCAAAAATAGACAACAGAAGCCCAAACTCCATATGGCAAGTCTAAATGTTTTCACTCAGGAAATCCATTCTCTTTCCCTAAAAAGTAGGCCAGCGTGAAAGATACATAAACACATGGTGTTCCAGCACCAAGTCCCTAATAAACATCATAGATGTAATAGCAAGAAAATAAAATATGGCCAATTCCTTCAGTTCAATTGCATTGCCTCTGCATGATACTTCTCCAAATCCGCATCAAGATCATCAGCAGATACCTTTTCACCGCGACCTGCTCCGCCACGACCTCTTCCCCGTCCCCGATCCCTTCGAACGCCCTGCCCTCTTCCTCCTGGCCTTCTTAATGCCCCACCTCTTCCTTGTCCACTGAGCCAGATCAACAACACACAGTCATCTTTAATGCACAAAAAGACAGCCAACTAAACCATCACAACCAAATAAATATTTCTGATAAAACAATAAACGCCATCTCACGACATAGTTATTGATTCAAATTAAAATGCCAAACAAAAAATCCAAAAGTGAAAATAGAACAAACATCTTGCATAGGAAAAAAGAAATGCAGCCTTCTTGCATCCATAAAGAATCATAGTGATTAAAATTAACACTAGCATAGCAATTCACTCATTCGGGGTCACTTTTACAAAAGTAAAATGAAAGGACATACAGTTATCTCAACAGCGAGCATATGGTAGGGCATCAATCAGTTAAGATACCTCCAATATGTAAAAGGATCAATAAGTAATTGACTCAAAATTCAAAGTATCCAAAAGCTTTCAGCAATTTTAAAGAATGAAAATTGCTAGCAACAGGGACACTAGTAACAGTCATAAACTAATTGCAAACACCATAAAGCAAGACTTGTTAAGTTTTCTAGCGAGAGTTAAAATGAATTCAATTTCAAATCATAGAGCAATATATATGCATCCAAAATCACCAGTCAAATCTAGGGGGGGAAAATCTAAACCATAGAATGTAACAAAGGTTCACAACTCCAAAAACCAAATTAAATAAGAACAGATGATCAAAGAACAGAGCCAATAAGCAAGTGCATACCTTCGAGGAACTCCATCAAAATTTCCAATAGCCCCGTTACGAGCAGGAGCCACACCAGGTGTGGAAATGTTGGTTCCCACAATCTCAATCTTCATTGGTTTCCCATCCAACTGAACATTGTTGTATCTCTTTACAGCAGCTACAGCATCAGCTCGTCGTGAAAATACTACTTCTGCTGTACCCTATGAAAAAAAGTTTTTCTGAACTACTGCAGGACAGAACAAATTGACCAGAAAGAACAGATTATGCCAACAGGATAAGATACCTTTGATCTGCCACTCCTGTCATAATGAACCGCATGCCGTTTCAGGTCACCAACTTCAGCAAACAATTCCTGCGTAGTAAGAAAATTGGATATCAAACTTTGACCGTAAAACTATAAGTATAACACATTTTTTCTTATTTTGGAATAATATATTATTGCAATTAAACATTTGCTTTCTTTCTCAATAAAACACTGAACCAGGAAAATTAGATTTTGGGGTAGAATATAGGCAGACCAAGGTAGCCAAAGGCACCAAAAGGCACACCTAAGGGACTGTTAGTTAGTATTGCAAGGACAGGGAAGGGAGGACATTTTTTTTTATTTTTAAACTTAAGAGAGTTATATAACTAAATAAAAGATTAGGACTTCAAATTTATATTAATCTATCATTTTGAAAAATTATCAAACAAGAGAATATTTATTAGAAATAAAATATTTTTCCTAATTGAGATGTTTGGAAACAAATGTTTGTTTTGGAAAAATAAACTGAAGCTCTCTAGGAAATTGGCAAATAAGCAATTATTTTTTAAAAAAATAAGTTGAACAAAACAAATGGTAGATATGTGCTTAATTAAATTGTTTACTCGAACACATCAAAGAACATAATTATTGACTTCTTTTCCAAACTGAGTAACAATTGTTGTGTCTTCATGAAGCCCCAAGCAAAGGAAAAGTAATAAGAAGCATAAAGAGCAACCATTTTGAAGATGCAGGCTAAGGTGGGAGAGTGGATTAGGTTTTCCACCATGAGAAAGTTATTGAACACTGTTCGATATATCAGGATTTTTTCTTTTTATTCTTTTAGCTAATTCTCTTTCCAGCCTAATTTCAGAGGCTGCTGGGGTAAAGAGAAAGGTTGTATAGTTGGAGCTGCGGTGCTGCAATTTGCAGCAGTCACTGTGTCATTGATCGTAACAAGAGTGGAAGAGATGCAGCCAGAGGGTGGTCTCCTGTGGTGCTCGGAACGTATGCAAGAGGGAATGTTTGTAGAGGCACTGCCGCAACAATCTGGCCAGAGAGGAGCATAAGGAAAAAGGAAGGAGGAAAGAAGGAAATAGGAAAAAACAACGGGTGGCACCGCTGCCAAAAATCGCTCCCAATGGCGGACGGCAAATCGCTGCAGTGAAAGAGGAGAGTTGATCCTTATATTCTTGCAAATTTTACTGGTCTCCGTTTCATTCTATCTTTTCTTGATTGATTATTCTCCATACGTTGGTCCTGATATTCACTGGTTATGGAAACATGGTTGCTTGCGAGCGGCTTGGAGTGAAGGGGGCACACCTGACCAAATTGTGCCTCACTCAAGCACTTTCATGGTTCTGTTTTTTATTTCATCTCTGTTTGTTACCGTGATGTACAAATGAAAATAATGTTGCTGGTTTGAGATTGTCTATCCTGTGTTGTGCCTGTGTGAAAATAGGGGGTACAAGATGGAGGAAGAAGTAGTTGACGGGGGAGCATCACGGCAGCATGATGATGAGAAGCAGGACAAAAATCGGGAAAGAGAGGGGTAGAACAGGAGAAAGAAAAAAATGGAAAAGGAAAAAATCCTGGTCAATGATTTAAAATTAATACATCTAGCGGTGTTAAATAACTTTCCCGTGGTGGGAGTCCTAATCCCCTCTCCCACCGTAGCCTGCGTCCCAGTTTGAAATTGATACGGGAACAACACTAAACGTGTGTTTGTTTTCATTTGAAAACGCTAATATGGTGAGCTACAAGGAGTAGCTTCTGAAAGACACAGTGAAAATCTGCAGAACCAAACATACACTAAATCACAAAGACATTAGCACAAACATACACTTCACTGTTCACATAACAGTAAACCGTACGCATCCCTCACCTAATTTGTTCAAGTACCTTCTTCCTTTATAAATTTTTTTTTTTAAAGGGGCCTCTCCCAAACTTCGCAAACACTAGCAACAAACAACACAGAACAAGGATTCCTTACAAACTCCCAAATATCACGGCCATGTCTCACTAAAATTCAACGCGAAAATTCAAGGTCATGCCAAATAAAAAATATAGGCAAAGTACAAGAAAAACAAAGAGATAATCATTACCTTAATATCGTCACTGGAAACACCATAATCCAAGTTTGAAATGTAAAGCTTAGTCCCAGTTTCTATGGAAGCCGCACGACCACCTTGAGCAGGGTACCCCGCCGCAGCCACTTGCTGATCTGCATATAAATCGTGCTGCCACGTCGCCTCCGGCGCCTAAAACCGATAATTAACCAAATCCAACGCAAAATTAGGGTTTCAAATCGAATACCGAACGCAGCGAAATTAAAAACTAAAATAATCGAAGAAAGTAAAAGGTACCTTAGCGGTGGCATAAGGAGCGGCGCGGTTGGCGGCACGGTTGGGGAACCGGCGAGAAGGTCCGGAACCGGAGGGTCGGATCCGGCCACGGGAACTTCCGGATCCAGATTTTTTGTTGTTCTTGATTATGTCGTCGAGCGACATATCCATAGCTGCAGACATGTTTGCAGATTCAAAATTAGGGTTTCGCGCAACCACGAAAGGATCTGATGAGATTGAAAGGGGAAGCTTAGGGTTTCGTCGAGAGAGTGAGGGATGGGAGAAGGGTGGGTGGTGGTATGATAATTAAATATGCAGTGTTTAGAGTTTGAGGTATTGAGATTGGGTCTTTAGAATTTTTAAACTTTCTCTCCATCTGATCTTGAGGCAGATAAGGTAAAGGTAATATCAAACTAACCAGATAAGGTCATTTTTCCTTATTTACACTATTTCTTTCTAAATAATTATCCATATATATTAGTTTTTAATTTAATTCTTTAACTATATTATCCTTTAAGAAGTCATGTTTTCAGATCCGACTTTTCATTTTTGTTTTTTTAATGTTATTTTATTATATTCAAAAATGTTATAATTAAATTAAATGAAAATAATTAATAGTCTTAAAATAAATAAAAAAAGAAAAAGGGATTAAAAAAATAGATTCATTAAAAATACACTGGGTATATAATTACCACAACTCAGTTATATTAAATGAAAAAAATTAAAACACTCAGATAACAAAAAATACTATCAATTAGATAAACAAATATAACATAATAAAACGAAAATAACAGAACGTACTAGTAACAACAATTGAAACACAAAAATGATGAAACTAATCATAATTTGAAAGATGTTGTGTAGTAAATATGTCTTTTTTCATTTAAAACATTCTAGCGATTTGTTCATCATGCGCAACATCTACATCAGATATTGCAACATGTTGATCGATTATTAGAGCTGGTTGGGTTGCTAGTTTGCTAAAAATAACTAAAAATTTTATTAAACAAAAATGTTTTCAGTAGTTGAATTATGCTAACATCTTTAACATGTCTTCATCATTTTTTCAATTCTGTTATTTCATATTAAATTAATTTTTCTAAATATTTTGTATGACCTGACTGTCGAAAGAACAATTGTCTGACCACATGTAACTCGTGAATTTCATAAGGGAGAACCCTTAGATGTGCAACTTGCTTGATGATATCTTTGAGTGTTTTGATGTTGCATCCCGAAGGAATTTTAAATCTTATTAGGTTTGTTCCAGTGAAAGAGTAACCTAAAAAATCATCTTGTTGTGGTATCTTCCACTTGCCGTTGTAATACAACATTGTATCATCATAAGTATGAGTGATGGTGAATCGAAGTAGGTTAAGTATACCATCAAATGTTCTATTGATGGTACATAATAATTCTATAGGACCAGCAAACAGGTATTGTTCATTGCACATTAACATTGTGCAAACATCATCATCAATTTTCAATTGCAGAGAATGAAAAAAAGATTGTTGACATGTATCTATGGATGACTATCGGTAATAGATTTCATACACAAATTGGTCATTGGTTAGCCAAAAGGTGTTGTGCATTCTATTCTTTAGTGTCTCAAAAGAACACTCACTAGGAACTCGCATTGGTATTGAAGTAGGACATTGAAAATAAACATCAATTTGGTTGTGTTTGATTGATCCATCTGAAAAAATGAATGCTAATTTCGAGTTAGCAATGATTTGAGTGTTTGTTTCTTCCAATAATGTCATAATATTGAGATTGAATTTCGTTTGTGAAGGTATGTTGTGTGGAAGTGTGTGGTTATATTAAAGGTATTTGGTATTATTTATAGTTGTTTGAATATTTGCCCCATTAATATGTATTGGATTCTCATAAGGTTAGAATTGTCTTTTTGATGGAGGTTTTTCTCTAATCCAATGTTGATTGAGACATGTCATTATTCCAATTTCACTTTTATCAATATAGTGCATAGTATTGTCAATTTTTAGTGTGATTTTATCCTGCTACCTAGTGTACTAATGCATTATTATTTTCAGACTTTAAATTTAAATTTTGATTTATCAATTCAATGTTAGTTTTTTCAATGAAACATCTATTATTTTTTTTAAAGACTTGGGTAAATTATAAAGTGTTGTCAATTTTGAATGTTATTTTACTTTGTTACATGGTGCACCAGACATCCAATATTACTTTCAAACTTTAAATTTAAATTGTGAATTGTCAATTCAATGTCAATTTTCTGTAAATAATAAACTTGATTAATTTGCACAGACTTATTAATTTCAAGTGTTTGCGTTTTAGGGAGTTGTATAAACTGAAACAAATGATTTTTTTCATTGCGTAAAGTAAGTGTTACAAACAACAATGAAACGAAATAGGCAATGCAAACTCATAATGACATAATGTTAAAGCACTGAATATCCACATAACACACCAAGGGAAAATCTCAAAGTAGAAAAAACTAACACGCGGATCATCCCCAGATTACCAATCTCATTTGATTCTTGGTTCGTGGGAATTAGACATGTTACATCCTTTCGGCCCAAAAAAGGAGTCATTATCACTACCATGGTCTTTGACCCAGCAATCTACACTGCACTCGTATTCATCTATTGGGTTTTCAAGATTGGGGTTTGAATCATGTTGGTTGTTTGGTGGGTTATTGTTGTTACAAATTGTGGCAAATAACTCCACAAATGGTAGTGTTGGGTTATTGTAAAAAATGTTGAACATTTGTGCAACATCATGATCATGTCCCAGAATAAAACATGTGTACATATGTGATTGTCCTGGCTCAAATATGGGGCATCGAAAGTGGAGATGTTGGTGTGGTTCAATGTTTATTTTTTGTTGAAAAAGTTCAACCAATTGTGTAAGGGTTATGAACTTGTTGACCATGAAAGTTTTTGCATTGTTACTAATGAAAGTGGTGCCTTCATTAATGTTGCAGATTTGGTTGTTGCAATAAACACAAACGTATGTAGTTGGGTGAGACATAATGGTAGGGGTTAAGATGAATATTTGAAAGTTATTCGAATGTCTTTGGCTAGTAATGGTATTTATAGAATTTGTCAGTTGCGTGCAAGTGTTCACTGTGCAGTCACATGCAATGGTAAATGGCCTCGAGATGCGATAAAGGTTAGTGCGGTAAGCAGAAATAATAAAAAAAAACAACTTTAATCGTTTGCACATGTTTTTGTATGTTGCGTGTAAGTGTTTACTATGCGGTCACATGCACTGGCAATTGGCATGCAAGCCTGACTAGCACAAGGCCTCAAGATGGGATAAGGATCAATATGGTAACAAAAGATTTTTAAATTCAAAATTATTGGAATTGTTCATAAATTATAAATACGAGGTTTTAAGGGTCGAAAACATAATTGTTTAGATGTTTAGGTAATAATTTGATGTCCTTCGAGAAAATTATGAAATAAATTTGACACATATATTTTTAATGTATTGGAAATAAATTTGATAAATTGCATAACATGATCACTTAAATATAGTTTTAAGGGTCACAAATATTATTTTTTATTTTTTACTATTAATTTGAGGTCTTTCTTGATGAAAGTGTTATACGATATATTTTTTGACGTGAAAACTATGAAATAAATTTACCACTGATATTTTTAATGTAATAGAGATCAATTTCATAAATTGCATAACATGGTCACTTAAACATATTTTTAAGGGTTGAAACATAGTTTTTTTTTTATTTTATACTATTAATTTGAGGTTTTCCTTGATGAAATTGTTACACGATATTTTTTTATTCTTTGACGTGAAAATTATGAAATAAATTTGTCACAGATATCTTTAATGTATTAGAAATAAATTTTATATATGACATAACATGACCACTAAAACATATTTTTAAAGGTTGAAAACATAATTTGTTTTTATTTGTTACTATTAATTTGAGGTTCTTCTTAATGAAACTATTACACGATATTTTTTTCATTCTTTGATGTGAAAACTATGAAATAATTTTGTCACAGATATTTTTAATGTATTGGGGATAAATTTTATAAATTACATAACATGACCACTTAAACATATTTTTAAGGGTAAAAAACATGGTTTTTTTAATTATTTTTAACTATTAATTTGAGATCTTTTTTTATGAAATTGTTACACGATATATATATTTTTGGATTCTTTGACTTGAAAATATGAAATAAATTTGTCACAAATATTTTTAATGTATAAATAAATTTTATAAATTGCATTACATGGTCACTTAAACATGGCATGACTACTTTAACGTAATTTTGAAAACTACACCAGAAGGATACTTAAACATAACTGATCTCATCATCACAATATTTTATACTTTAATGACCAAGACAATGATCAGTCCCACACAGGGTGGTGGACGACGATTACCTCGCGAATTTCTTCTCTCTTGTATCACTGGTTCTCCCTCATGATGATGATGTTGTTGTTCTGTCTCAAGATTTTGCTACAACTAAAGAACTGTGTCCTTGTTCTCCAAATGAATATGATGCATCAAATTGTTGTAAAAAAGCTAAATTTGATGTCACATAATTTGGTGTAATTAAATCAACACCAAATAAATTGGTCATCCATTTAGGGTTAGTTGTCTTACCTGACTCGCGAGTCTGACCAAAAGTTTGATGAACAAGTGATGGAGTACAGAACGTTGACTCAGGACATGGAACTGGGAAATGTATTTCTTTAACAGTTGTCCTTACAACATGAGGGGTAATTGTTGTGCGAGGATCATTTAGTTGTTGTACAATAGACAAGAACAAAATAGTATTTTGCCTATACCATTACATATACTCTGGTGTATATGTCACTAGTTCTTCAACCCATTGTCCAGTTAAAACATCAATGTGTTTGTTTTTTTAGATATTAATCCACCATGCATGATATTTCGTCCAAATCACTGTAATGATTTCCTCGAATGTCAATTTGGTGAAGTCGATTAAGATTCAAGGGATCAATAGGGATGTCTTGATGTAGTCTAAATTGTAGCTTGACCCAGTTTGTTTGATTTCATTCCATGATGGGAAAACAAATAATTACAATACATGCATACCAAATGTCCTTGTCTCTGTATGCATGCCTTGGTAGGTGTTCTTTAAATCCTTTATATGGGACCCAAGAAAACAGAAATATATGTTAATAATGTAACATTAGTAAATGTTAATATGTACATATTGATGATGTAGTTGATGATAGTAATATACATGATGGCTCTCCATATGATCTATACCTGACCAATTCACCATGAAGTGTGCCCCTAAGTTCTAATCTACCTTCACTCCATCTAAAATGTAAATGAAACAAAATCACTACTCATTATAATGTTATAATGCGCATCATTGAAATTAAAAATTGTGATTTCATTATTTGTAATAACCTTTTAGCGAGCGGATAAGTTGTTTCGGGTCGTGAGACTCTTGGTGCAATAAAAGACATGCAATACCAAGCTCACGACTGCAATAGTAAGGCACAACCACCCATAACTCTATAACCTCCAATAATGTTGGACACAATTCTATGTATAGGTTTGCTAAACAAGCAGAACCTCAACTATATTTTTTATGTTGTAAGAATCACGTAATAGGTTCAAATACATTACATGAACTTTATTTCCAGATTTATCAAGTATTAAAGCACCACCAATCATGTACATTATGTAAGTTCTACACATGTATTGTAGTTGGTGTATTGTTGGTTTTTTAGGTAATAATGCGCACAAGATGTTAAGCAACCATGTCAGCTTCAATGTGGTTTCCTTACGTGCGTTATCTGAAAGGACTTCGCCTTGTAACTCATCGTATAACTCATCTCAATGTAGGAAGTTAGGTCCTGTCACAGCACGACCATCAATCCTAATGCCTAGATGTAGTGCAACATCTTCAAGTGTGATGGTGCACTCACCCCATGGCTGGTGAAAAGGGTGTATTTCAGGCCTCCATCGTTCAACCAATGTAGTGATTACTGTAGAATCAATTATGCACTGTTTGATTAGGACAATATCTTGAAACCCACTAGACAATAATAATGATATAATTTATGGTTATGGTTCAAGTATTGTATAGTAATACGAAGTGATTAAGTCATTATTTGTGGTACATGAATGGTGAACATGTTGATGATGCAATAAAAGTATATGAGGCATCAATTTAAAGTTGGATATTGGTGTTGTTTAGTACAATTGAAGGTTTATTTTACTTCTAATTGAGTTATAGTTGACTTTCTATATATGTGTTACCTTGAACCTAATGATAATGTCATTTCATTTTTGAATTCAGAATGAACCATTATATTCCTATTTGTTGATGAAGTACCATGTGCGGACAACAGTTATTGTTTGTGCTACATTAAAATCACTTATTTAATTTCTACTTGCAAAAATATAATGTCTATGATCTTGAAACTTCTATTTATCACTAATTATCTATTGTTTTATGTTCATTTCTTTCACTATATATTTAAAACAGAGTACTTATCTTTCAAGAAGAAAAAAACAGAGTACTTATTTATTTTTCATGTTTAGTTGAATTATTTACTTTCTATTTTGGCGCAAGCTAGCATGGTCAAAATGGCGTGAAGTGGTTTATGGTGGACAAACTTACAATATCCTGTAGATTTAACTTATATTTACTTAAACAAACTTATTCCATTTCCTTAAATAGTTGTTCACTAATACAAGTTGAATTGATTCAAAATTATAAGTACTACCGTAAGAAGCAGATACTTTTGTTAAGGAATAACCAACGAAGTTTTCTTGTCTCTTGACAAGTAGTTAAGGTTAATAGCTATTATTACTAGAACCATCCAATTGTGCTTTGCACAGACAATCACAGTAAAAAGTAAAAAATAAGAAAAAGAGAGGGCTCTTGCACCATAATGGTGTGATTTTTAAAAAAATTATGAAAATGAGTAAATTGTACTTTAAAATATAATTTCATTATAAAAAATGGTGATTTAAAGTACGATTTTGTGTTTGAGAAAATTGTTACATTGAATCTGAAATCGTATATGCATATATCATTTCAGTTGTTTAATTTGTTTTTTATTATTAAAAGTTGAAATTGTATCTTAAAATATGATTTCAACCTATGTTTAATTATTTTAGAAATCATAATTTAACATACAATTTCATTAGAAAAAAACTAAAATTATATTTTAACATATGATTTCAATTCTTAGAGAAAAAAATATCTTAAATAAATAAAAAGCAAAATTGTGTTTTAATATACAATTTTTTATTGTGAAATCATATATTAAAGTATGATTTACCTATTTTTGTATTATTTTAAAAAATATACAAATTACGGTAATGATTTAAAAATTCTACTCATTTTCGTGATTAACCCAAAAGACAGCAAGGTGAGAGACTGCATGTGAAGTAAAATAATAATAATAATAATAATTTACATTCCATGAATGAAGGCCGGACATATTTGATATATATAGAAATTAGAGCAAAATACACTCATACATCTGGAATTGTTTTAAATTGTATATAATACCATTTTTTTTCTATTTCTACACTACTCCCCTTGAGCTCTTCCGGTTTTTAAATTTCTTGGCTCTTCTCGTCACATTATTTCAAATTTATATTGCACCTAAAAGTATGGAATCATATGAAATTTTTTTATCTATAAGAATTAAAGATAAATATCAATAAGTCTACGACAATTTATATATTTTATTCCATCAATCAACTATAAAAAAAATTATTACTTTTTTATATATATTTTCAAAACTTTACATAGGAAAACCGAAAATTTCAATTTAACTATTTATAAAATACACAACTAAAAGCACGTTACATACTTTTGAAATACATAACAACAAGAATGCAACATATAGCACAGATTTCTCATTTAAAAAAATGGTATTTTAAATTAAAAAGTTTATGTGCTTCTTTCAGCAGTATCTTGACCATAGTGAGTGATTGAACCAACCATGCGTTCAATTGAACTTAAATACTTCGAAAGTAGAATTCAGTTGAGCGTGCAAAGCAGGTTTCAGGTCATACAAACACAAACACAAAGTCATTAACATTTGCCTAAGTAAACGACAAGAGACACTGGTTCCTACGGCTACCATGACTTTCGCAAGGTTAATCACACGCGTTTCTTTAATTTTTTTCTTCAGTAATAAAATAAATAAAAACTGGAAAAGAAAGAAGAAAAATTATTACTCAAGCAACATATGATAGGAATAATATACGTCTCTGTATTAGCAACTAATTCCATACAAAGAAGGATCAACAAATCCCATATTCTTCACTTACAAATTGCTTTCACCAAAAAGAAAAAATAAACCAACACTTCAACATAAAACATATTCCTAACAGAGACACCTAGATCGAAGCGAAGGGGCATAATAGTCAGTTCAAGAGCTAGTGAACTTGGTGACAGCCTTGGTACCCTCAGAGACGGCGTGCTTGGCCAATTCACCGGGCAGCACAAGCCTGACCGCGGTCTGAATTTCCCTTGAAGTGATGGTGGGCTTCTTGTTGTAACGGGCAAGTCTAGAAGATTCCTGGGCAAGCTTCTCGAAGATGTCGTTGATGAAGCTGTTCATGATTCCCATGGCCTTGCTTGAGATACCAATGTCAGGGTGGACCTGCTTCAGAACCTTGAAGATGTAGATCTTGTATGTCTCCACGCTCTTCTTGTTTCTCTTCTTCTTCTTCCCTTCTCCGCCGGCGCCTCCCTCCTTCGGAAGCTTCTTTCCGGCCTTTGGCTTCTTCTCCGCCGGAGCCTTGTCTCCCACCGTGGACTTCTTCTCCTCCGCGGGCTTCTTCTCCGCTGGCTTCTTCTCTGCCTTTGGTGCCATCACGATCACTCAATTTGGTTCTTTGAAAGGAATAAGGGTTTCGAATTGGGAATTGGGAATTGGGAATTGGAATTTGCTAAAGCCAAGAGCTGTGATTGAGAAGTGGTTGCACCGATGATTGATATATAAAAGGGTTTTCGCCTTCTCATTCGCTGGGGGAGTTTCGCGCGGATCGATGACGTGGGTCTCTTTTGTATGTTGAATTACGTTTCTCAAAATAAGACGGGAATAGACAGCCCAGATTTATCATTGACACAAAGGGTTGCGGATTGATGAGTTGGCTCTTTAAGGACCCTACAGATAGACGGCTGAGATGCTTCATGCTTATTCTCTTTTTTCTCAAAACTGAATTTCTCCCGGTGGAATTTAATTGCTTTTCACTTTGGTTTTCACTGCGCGCCTAATTGCTCTTTTTTCTTTTTCTTTTTTTTTTATCTCGCGCGGGTTTTAGTTTTTCTTTTTGCCCACCCTTTTTTACCAGAACGATGGGTTTTATTTTTTAATAAACTTTTGTCGAAACCTTGAGGTAAACATTCTCAATACAAGTTATTCCCCGCACAACGATGACTTTCAAAACAAGTGTAAAATTACTCATTTTTATAAAATCTTAATGATCGGAGACTAAAAATGAATTTTATTTACAGTAAAAAGGTTTTATCAATGGCTTAAGTGTGTAATATATATAATAAATTTATTTACAGTACAAAGGTTTTATCGGAGTACTTTTATTGTAAAAATACAAAAAGGAGAAGAAGTTACTTATAATATGTGGTTTAGAATTTATTCAGAAAAAAAAGGTGGTTTATAATTTAAATTAATTAACTGTTGGAGCTAAACTATTCAATTTTAATTTTTAGTGAAGGATTAGTCTCATAACTAATTTAAAGAATAAAAATTTGTAAAAATACCTAAAATTCTATCCAAAATCAAAAGTTCTAATTACATAGTTATAAAAAATATTGAATTTTACTCAAAATTTGTAGTTCCTCCTTTTCACTCTGTATCTAGAGAGCATGTCGTTTCGCCTATCCTTGTAGGAGACTGGGAATGGGATGGCTTAGAAGAAATGTATGTGAAAACGGCTTGTGTTTCTCCCCTAGCCTGCAGAAGACACTTAATTGTGTTTCAGATATCAATTTAAAGTTGATAGTTATGCGAATAATCAGTGCATTAGCGAATGGCGGCAAAAATATCAAATTGGGTTCTTTTTATAAAAAAATTTTATCAAAATGAGTCTGTTTTGTAATTATTTACTTTATGAGTCACTTTTTTTACTATAATGCGTCTATCCAAAGAGCGTCCCACTATAAGCTGATACGTGACATGACGTGACGAGGTGACAGAGGAGGTGGGATAGGGGGAGGAAGTGGTGGTCTGCCAGGCACGACCACTAGTGGTGGCGAGCCTGACACTTCCTTCTTCCCTATAAGATCTCTCTTCCTCCGTTTTATTTGATCTACGAAATCATTAAAATAAATTAACATCAACAAATTACTCAAAATAAATTAAATTACTGTCATAACAAATTATTACTTTACACACTCATGATGCAAAATAATCCGCATTTATTTTTAACGTCTATATAATTTTTGCCTATTAAAAAAATATACCAACAACATCAATAATTATGAGCTTAACTAATAATAATAATAATGTGGTGGACATAAAAACTACTACAATAAATAATTGTTGTCATCAACAAACAAATATAACATATATAAACATAACATAACTTTAACCAAAAATTAAATTATTAAGTTATAAAAAATTACTATTTATCACAAAAAAATATAAACAAAATTAGTATTTCATTTTATAGTCCGTGTCAATTTGTTTATACACCTACAAAATATAATCATTATTATCATCAATAGAATAAATATTAAATAATGTTATAATATATCAAACATAAAAAATATTTACTAGTTTTGAGTAAAATTTCTGACAGAAATTTAATTTATTTTGAGTAATTTGTTGATGTTAATTTATTTTAACGATTTTGTAGCGCGAATGAAACGGAGGACAAGGGGTTTCATAGGGAAGGAGGAAGTGTCAGGCTGGCCAACACTAGTGGCCCCGCCTGACAACTAGTGGTCGTGTCTGGCAGACCACCACTTCCTCTCCGTGTCTCACCTCCCCTGTCATCTAGTCACGTCATGTCACGTGTCAGCTTCTCATGGAATGCGCTCCTCGAATAGATGCGTTATAGTAAAAAAAAGAGACTCAAAGAGTAAATAATTACAAAACAGACCTATTTTAATAAAAAAAAATTGTAAAAAAGACCCAATTTGGAATTTTTGCGACGAATGGCCGTGCTTTTTGTTTTCACTCGCCTAGATTTCTCTGTGTGCGTCATCATTCATCAACTAAGTTGTTTGTTGCGGGTCTTCTTCAGCTTCTTTCATTTCTCCTTTTTTTTTTAATATCAATAATAATTGCACTTTGCAGCTTTTGAGTTTTGATAATTCACCTTAAATGTTCAATTTTAACTGTTAGTTTTTTCATTTTGTTTTGCAATGCAGGCCTTTCCTATGATACCAATGAACCGGTTCTCAGAGATGCCTCTGAACAACATGGTGAAATCATTGAAGGTAAAATCAAAGATCTTTTTTCTCTTATTTTGGGTCCCAAATTGATTATATATCACTGTCTTTAAAAATATACGGATTTATTGGCTAAAAACCTTGCTTCTATAATTCTATTTCACCCAACATCATTATATGTGGACCTTCTTCCTTGTCATCTCACAGATACTCAATGACATACCCATTCAGAAGGTGGGTTATGCACTTAAATTAATAAAATTGATTCATTTGTTTTTTTATAATTTATTATAACAATTTAAATCATAATTATTTTTTATAAACTAATTTTTTCCGTAAGTTTTATTATAACTAAATTTATTATAACCAGATTTATTACAATCAAATTTATTAAAAATAAATAAACAAAATATAATTTATTAATATTATAAATATTACTAAATAAATAAATATAAAATAATGAAACAAATAACAATATATGTAAAAATAATAATAATTTTAACACTTATTATTCCAACAGTTAAAATTTCAATACTAATAACATTTAAAGTAAAATCAAATTACTCTTTTCAATTCAATTGATTTTAATCAAATTTATAAATTTACACCCGTGATCAAACTTAAATATAAATATTTTTAATCAATTCAATTCAATTTTAATTTAAATATATAAATTACTCAACTTAAATTATTTGAATTCATTTAAATTAATTATGATTCTCATGTCATAAACCCAAGTACTTGATAAAACCTGAACACCAAATTCCCTAGAAAACGGACCTAGCTAATTATACCATTGAATCACATCATAATTATATATACTCAACATTTATCTTCATAACAATTACAATATCACATTAGGCAACCATACTTAAAATTGTTTTGATTTAATATTTAGCCAACTTACAGAATAATTAACGGTTTACACCCAAATTAAAAAACGGGGGAAAATCTTTTAAAGGTCATCGTCGTATACTGAACATTGAACACAAAGAAGATGGGCATACAAATAAACATTTTTAAAAAGGAATATCGACCTCGAACGAAGTTAGAGAGACAATCACGAGTACATAAAATAGTCAAAACAGCCATTCCATGTATCAAATTACCCCTATACGATCGATTCTACCATTTCCATACACAGAGGATGAACCTAATCCCAATACTTCAATTACAAATAATAATAAAAAAGTTAACTGTTCAAATCTAAGCATAGGTCGCTAGATCTAACAGAAACACATGAAGAAAAACAAGAGCCAGGCAAAGATATTTTGTTCAAGAGCTAGTGAACTTGGTGACGGCCTTGGTACCCTCCGAAACGGCGTGCTTGGCCAATTCACCGGGCAGCACAAGCCTGACCGCGGTCTGAATTTCCCTTGAAGTGATGGTGGGCTTCTTGTTGTAGCGGGCAAGTCTAGAAGATTCCTGGGCAAGCTTCTCGAAGATGTCGTTGATGAAGCTGTTCATGATTCCCATGGCCTTGCTTGAGATACCAATGTCAGGGTGAACCTGCTTCAGAACCTTGAAGATGTAGATCTTGTATGTCTCCACGCTCTTCTTGTTTCTCTTCTTCTTCTTCCCTTCGCCGCCGGCGCCTCCCTCCTTCGGAAGCTTCTTTCCGGCCTTTGGCTTCTTCTCCGCCGGAGCCTTGTCTCCCACCGTGGACTTCTTCTCCTCTGCGGGCTTCTTCTCCGCTGGCTTCTTCTCTGCCTTTGGTGCCATCAGGATTTGGTGCTTCTAACGGAGTGAGAGTTTTGAATTGGGAGAATAAAGAGTGGGTGAAATTGTGAAAGACAGATGGATGCAACGATGATTAATATAGGAAAAGGTTTTCGTGTTCTTATTGGCTAAGGGGTTCTCGCGCGGATCCTTGACGTGGGTCTAGCATTGAGTAGACTGAGATGCGGATTGATCTGGCGTTTGATGGACAGCTGAGATGCTTTTTCCTCAAGACTGGAATTTGGAGTCTCTCTTCTTTTCACTTTTCAATGCGCGCCCAAATGGATATCTCCCTCGGCTTCCTCAGGCGCGGTTCAGTCAATGCTATGCAAATTTTGTTTTTATGAGTTTTTTTTTTTTCTTACTTTCTCTTCAACAAAACAAACAAAAATAGATTATCAATAGGTTTTTTTTTTTCATTTCCATCCTTTCCAAACGGACCGTAATGTTGCAATCTTTCTTGTTTTAAGTATATAACATTAATGCAATGCAATGCAATAATTCATTCATTCTTATTAATTTATTGGATTTTATCCACTAAATTAATAAGAATAAATGAATACAAATGTCATTTAAATTCATGAAAATGTAATATGTGTCACTTTAATTTCGTCATAAAAACCTTTGATTAAAGTTAATGTTCATTTTTTGTGACATTATCTATGTATGTGATAATTGATGATATACATGACACTATGATGCATATGTAACAGCTAACGGCATGCAAGTAATAGTCCATTTGGAGATCAAAATGGCATAATTGAACTATTGTTTGTCATCCACATGTGTGTGATTAATTATTACGTGTTTTAAATTATCATGTGTAATTCATGTATGTACTTTCAACTCACACATAAGTGGATAACATGTCACGTAGTAATCAATATTAGCTTTAACAAAAAAAAAATAATTAACCGTAAGACTAAAATAACAAATAAAAATACATTTTGAATGACTTCAATGACATTTTTGTACTTTTAAAAACTTAAGTGTAAGTGAATTACACTTATTAATGGGACTAAAGTGAGAAATCACCCTTAATTTATTTTATTGCATTTGTCACTTGTGTTTTGGTAGATACTAGTTGAGTGACCGTAAGATACACGAACTAATTGTATGTAAAATTGTCAATTGCAGATCGAGGTTCAGCAAAATGAAATAAAACACAAAGGGCTCCTAAATTAAAATTGCAAAATAAATCATTTATAACTATATAAAAATAAAAATGTCAAATGTTTCAAAATTTAAGATTAAATTAACTAATTAAATAAAATTTGTTCTAGTGCACATTATCTTAACAAAATAACTGACCAAGAGATCAAATGTAGCATTTCAATAATATAAATTAATGAAAAATAAATAATAAATAAGAAACAAATAATAATTTCCTTACAAATTGATTTTAGACATCAATTTCATTCATATAAAAATATGTTTATTTAAATTATTATTATTATTATAAATTATTAAAAAAATCACCATATTAGTTGAATCACTGCAAAATCAATCAATATCTAAGTGATTCCTGCTGGTTTGTTTGATCTCTAAATGAGATAGCTTTAATTACTTTGATAATCCTTTTCTAAGATATATAAGAATTGTTATATATTTTCTTTAAATCATGTAACATGCTCTGATTTTTAAAAAGATGCAAGCTTTCATTTTCTCTTAATTCCTGGTCGTTTGTTAGAACTCCGAATGAGATAGCTTCAACTACTCTGATAAAAAAAAAAATCTAAGATATATAAGAATATTGCTATATATTTTTTTCTAAATTATGTAAAGTGATGGGGATTAGGAAAATTTTTTACAAAATCGTTGTAATTTTTCTTGTTTAAGATGAATTAGTTGAGTAGATTTACTATCATCACTTTTTTTAGACACTTCAATTAAGACCTTAACCAATTAAACATATCTACTATTAAAATTAGGGGTGAACATGGATTATATTTTTTAAAATTTAATCCAAGTTCAAACTGTATCCATTTAAATGGATATGGATCTTAATATATGATTTGGATTTATTTTAAATTGATTTGGAACCGGTTTTAAACCATAAAAATCAGTTTAGTTTTAAAACCAAATTTTAAATTTGATTTATGGTTTACAACTAGTTTTAGAATCGAATCTGAACCCAAAAACAAAAACAAAAACAAAAATTGGTGAATAGCCCAAAAAAACCTTTAAAACCAGTTTATGGTTTGAATTTGAAATAATAGTACGTCTAAAATTGTTATAAAGTTAATTTTTTCATAATTTTTTTTCACTTTGCAATGTTGGGTGGGCACGAATTGAATTATCAAAAAAGGCTTAGGGTCCATTTGATACACAGTGAGACAAATTTGAGCTCCAAGACAAATTTGTATATTCTTCTTTCTTTGATGAACATTGGACATCACAATAAAAATAAAGTAAAATTTACAAGAATATCATTTTTAAAATTAATTATCTAAACCCTAAAATTCCTCATCTTCTTACTTCCTTCACCCATCTCAAATTGTTTCAGTGAAGTTTTTTTTTTTTTTGTGGTACATTCAAAAATTTTAAGCAAAGAAACAAAAACTTTACTTCTCTTGCATCAAGAAGCCGAAAAAATTAGCAACATATTACTTCTGACACAACAAGAAGCCAAAAAAATCCCAATTCTTTATTAAAATCGACTTCAAACCATAAATCAATTCCAAACCACAAATAAAGTTTTTTCACATCAACCTCTGCGTAAGTAGTAGTTTTACCTTGGCCTTGACAACAACATCTTCAAATCAACATCGGCTAGAGCTTTTGCAACTTGGTCTCAATTAGACTATCTTCAGTCAGATTTAGTATATGCATCATCAACTTGACCTCAGTTAAAGTATCTTTGATTTAGGCTCAACCAAGAACGTTCGTTTTAGATATTTTTCCATGTCAATTTGTTGAGATGAGCATGGACTGAATTTTTAAAAATCTAATCAAAATATCCAATTCATATCTAATTAAATGCACTGGATTTAAAATAACAGAAAATGAATTTAAAGTGACTTGGATTGGTGTGGTTTGTTGATAAGAATAAAAAAAGAGGGGTTGAATTGATTCTTTGAAAGATTATTTCTCAATTGATAATATTTGATAAGAGTATATTAAAAATTAATGGAACATTCATTAACCAACTTAAAAGAGTTATAGTGATTTATGCAATCCATATTTGATCCAAGTCACAAGTATTAAATGGAAAATATGGGCAACCAATATACAACACAATTATATATAGGTCTAAGACTTCACCAAAAACAAAAATACATAGTTAAAGAGATCAAGGCACAAATGTTTTATACAAAGGTTTATCATGTACATAGTTTGATGGACAATGGACAATATAAAAAAACAATACTATTAAATTTACTAAAATATCATTTACTGCATTAAAAAACTTACACCATTTTCATAACCCTTCACCCATTTACTGCACTATATTTTGAAATGGGTGAATTCTAAAATATCACAAGTGTGTCTCTCCATGCATGGTTGGGAGTGGTAGTTCAAAGGAAGAGAACCTTTTTTTTGGAAAGTGTGTAGACCTTTCTTACATTGTAAATTGGTATGTTAACTCCAAAAAACAACAAATCTCTCCGCACAACAACGAACATCACAAATAACTCTTCCACGCATACAAGATGCTTTGTTTTCTTATTATTTATTAGCAAATGTAAATCTTTATTGTGGGGAGGATTCAAAAGAAATTAACCATGTAAAGGAGGAAACCACCGTAGAAGTGTGAGAAGGAAGACAACTACAAAGATGCTATAGAGAACAAATGGGAGAACATGTGAAAGAGAGATAAATATAAAAAATAATTTTGACTTTTCATTATTTTATTGTGCAATGGACACAAAATTATTGTTAACTAAATGGTCTTAATAACTTAAGAAAGAGGTGGATTTAGTTACTATGAAAATTGTTTATGCCCAACCGTTAATCCTAAAGGAATGTATGTGTATATATTGGTGTAACTTTGAAAACTATTACACTATTTTATAACTTTTAACTTGATAATATTTTCTTCAAATTCATCTTTGGATTGAAAGTTCATTTCACATATATCATATATATAAAAATTTATTTGTTATCTCTTTCATATAAATTAAAATCGACGTAATATAAATCTTTCAAAAGATACTTAAATATGAATCATTTGATTACCTTTTTATTATTGTTTAATTTTGACACAAATAATCTTAGTAATAGGTAAATATACTTTGAGATAAGGAGAAAGACAATACTTATTACTATAGTAGAGTTGTTCTAGTATTATAGTAGCATTATCCTAACCCTACGTTCATCGCATACAACATATTGAATCTACTTAAAGCTATTTGTTCTAGGAAACATTTATTTTATATTCATCTCTAAGATTTTCTTCATAGACAAAATAAGCTCACGTTTTCTTAGAAGTAGATAGATTTTGCCCAAAAAAACTTTTCATTTTAGTTTAGCTCTGTAAATTTTAGAACTCGTGTTAATCTCTTATTTTACAAAGTTATTCATCATTTGAATCCTTTATATTTTTCATGATCATTTTGCATAAATAAATCAAATGAATGGTTTGTAAAATTAAGAACTAATTCAAGATTTTTTAAATCTTGACAAATAATTTTATTTGTTCATACAATTTAATGGACTAATCACTAATGGGAAACATTAAGAACATCGTGCCACAGAGCTTGAGTTATCGACTAAAGTTGTAGGAATTCTTACATTTGTTAATAACGTGACATCTACAACTCAAACTTCACAAATGCACAATTATTCATGAATATCAGTTAGATATTTACTAAAAAAATATAAAAATAGATTAAAAATACTTTAACTGTCATTTTTATTGATTTACTATAGTAATATATTTTTAACATTCTTCATTAAAGGAATTATTAATATTGTCTTAATTTAAATTACTAAACATATTTTAAAGTTTCGTTTGATTTCGAAGGTAAGCCGCGCATGTAAGTCACTAATGAATGGGAGGGAGATGCTCATTTGGGCGCGCAACCAAAACTGAGAAGTGAAAAAGGGAGATTCCAGTTTTGAGGAAAAAGACAAAAATATCTCAGCCGTTCATCTACATGGTCCTTAGATCGCCACTCATCAATCCGCATCTCAGTCTACAAAAATGCAAGATCCACGTCACCGATCCGCGCGAAACGCCCCTAGCCAATAAGAACACGTAAACCTTTTCTATATTAATCACCGCTGCAGCCACTTCTCATTCACAACTTCACCCACTCTTCATTCTATCAATTCCAATCACCAATTCAAAACCCTTCTTCCCTTGGAACAAATTGAGAGATCGTGATGGCACCAAAGGCGGAGAAGAAGCCCGCAGAGGAGAAGAAGTCCACGGTGGGAGACAAGGCTCCGGCGGAGAAGAAGCCAAAGGCCGGAAAGAAGCTTCCGAAGGAGGGAGGCGCCGGCGGAGAAGGGAAGAAGAAGAAGAGGAACAAGAAGAGCGTGGAGACATACAAGATCTACATCTTCAAGGTTCTGAAGCAGGTTCACCCTGACATTGGTATCTCAAGCAAGGCCATGGGAATCATGAACAGCTTCATCAACGACATCTTCGAGAAGCTTGCCCAGGAATCTTCTAGACTTGCCCGCTACAACAAGAAACCCACCATCACTTCGAGGGAAATTCAGACCGCGGTCAGGCTTGTGCTGCCCGGTGAATTGGCTAAGCACGCCGTCTCTGAGGGTACCAAGGCCGTCACCAAGTTTACTAGCTCTTAAACTGTTGTTTATGGGCTTGTTGCACGCCCAAGTCTGTTCTATGTATCTGGACACCTATGTTCAGATTTTAATCAATTGTAGGGGTGGTGATATAGTATAGTGTAGCATATTGTTGGTACGGTACATTGAATTGCTGTTGAGAATTAATACATTTGAGATTCTCTAACTTATTCGCTTATGCAATTTTTATAGATGTTGATTACTTGTTTTTTATTGTAGTCTTAGTATGTTCCGTTAAAAAAAAAATACTTGAGTTCTGCTATCTGGTACAAAAATGACATGCTGGCTTTTTGATGATTCACTAGCCGGTAACCCATGTAGACGCACTGGTTGCATTTGTTGACGATTTATATTTATAATTATTTCTCTTAAATAAATAAGATAGCATATTAGATAACATGAATGATGGGTATTTAAATTAAATTAAAAGATAAAATAATAATTAAAACTTAAATATGTATATCATACAATTATTTTCCTTTTATTGTATGTTATTGAATTTTGGCATTTGTTTCATATAACAAAGTAAATGTCATGCTTGACCGCTAACAACCCATGCACCAAGCAACAAATGAATAAGGTATTTCTAGTAGCAAAATTGCGCGAGCAAATCGAGTTCATTTGTTGTCTTTGTTGTTTAATTAATAATATTGATCCATATTTAATTAATAAATAAATACTTTAGGAGTCTGACTGCCACAATTTGCTATGTAACACATCCTTTTTGTTTACATCGTATAGATTTATTTTGAATCATATTCATTGGAATATCAAGAGGAAAGAAGACTTATTTTAATGGTAATTGTGATAATAATATAACGTGTGAGTTGAGGATCTCTCAAAAAGATTTTTTTTTTCCCTGAAATTTGTTGAGGACAAACATAGATAGCGAGTTAGGAAGCATTCAATCGTGACCCAGAATAGTTAGAGTAGCTGGAAACATCAAAAAAGGGGGAAAGGAAGAAATTTTTTTAAAACAAGATCTCCCAAAATCAACGCCTAAGGGAAGAAGATTTGAACTTATCATATCTAAATAACAGCTCCGTGTGTGCCCCCGGCCTCCTTGCATGTAGAAGTTTGAAATCTGAAACGTTGCTTGAAACACTACAACAACCATGAGATTTGGAGAGGGGAGGTGCTAGAGCTCATGAGTGTGGATGAGGAAGATGAAAGGGAGTTATTAAAAAAAATTAATTTAAGAGAAAAGAACAAATGTTTTTTTTACAGGTGGGATTAGGTTTTGAATTTTGAAAGAGAAGAGTGAGGGACCTCATCTTTTTGCCAACCTCTCCTTTCTTCTTCGGGGATCAGATTTAGGATGAGGACAAAAGATTCAAATAATATAGATTTATCTCAAAAATTGTGTACGTCAAAATTTGAAAAGGTGTTAGAGGAATCATGCTTATCAAATAATTTGGGTTTTAGTGTTGATGAATTATGTATTAAGGGTTGAGGGATTAAATAATTTGGTTTAAGGTTTAACATAATAATCTACTTAGGTCAATAATTTAATATTCACATACTACAAAAACGAAAATAAATAAAAAGCTTATCAAATAATACTAAATAATAGACATTGTTCAATCATATTGCATATATAATTCATATAAAACTTAAAAAAATGTAACAATCTTCATACATTCGGCGTGCACTGCTTTCGTCTCGATCGAACATATACATTCCCTTGCATAGTCACACCCCTGGTGATCCTAAGGCACTCCTCGATCACAGTGTATGCTTCAGTTCCTTCAGTAACTACCCTCAGGTTGATCAAGTGTTCCAACCTTTCTACTATTGCTTGAGAAGCCTCCTACGACATTGATAACAAGATAAAAAGTAAACATTTGATGCATGACACATAAAATGACTAACATTGAGAACTCAAAATATATTATCCCAGTGCATGTCGAGGCATGTCTACATCAGTAGGTGTAGAAGGAGGTGGTTCTGCCATAGTCAATGCGTCGACCGGCTACTGAGGAGGAACTGGTTCAATAAGTGTATCATTGTGCACCACAGGTGGATGTCTAGGAGGATCCCCAACCTATGTCGAACACATGAAAGGATGAGATATCATATAGAACCACTCCATGTAGTATGCTGCACATTGTCTAGGAGCAACACAACTCTGACCTACCGGTGCAAGGTATTCAAAGAAGTACATCTATCTATCATCAATCTCCTCTATAGATAAAAATGGGACAGTAGAGGTTGGAGGAATGGTTTGCACATAACCAAACTGTTGCACAACCCTTTCTAGTCAATGTATGACAATAGATATACCCCATCAGATTTGTCCGCAAAATAATGAGATCAACTCAAATTCTTTGAATATACGGTGGTCACTATAAGGGATCCAACACACAACATCGGACATCAATCTATTCAACTGCTTACAATACGTCGACATTGGTAATCCCTTCCCAGACTTCCAATAGCAAGTACGTGGTTTCCTCTCATGATAATCTTTAGTAGCAATACAAAAAGCAATAGTAGGAAAATATTCGTAGATCGAACACTGCACATATTTGAAAAACAAAAAAATCGAAACAATACTCAATATAAACTACAAAACTAAAAATTAAATTTAAAATAAATTATAAATATCTATAAAAGTGTGATATATCCTGCAAGTTGTCTGGCGCTACTCTTTGACGCATCATTCAAATTGTCACATATATACACCAATGCAGCAGCTCCCTATGCATAGCTTCCATTCTGCGTCAAGTGACAAAATGCGTCCAAGAATACCACATGCATGCGTGTGGTACTCTTGTTATCAAAAAGTGTGCAACCTAGTAGATGAATATGCTCAAGCTGCCACAGTTCACTGTGCTGCGTCACATTTGCTGCGATATATGTCTCGCAGCCAGGATAGCCGAACATATGCCTCAAGGCATTGAAATGTCTCATGTCTTGCTTCTTGTGAACTGACTTTAAGCAACTTCACTAACAAGTCCACGACTTGGTCTACATGAAGAGCATCAAAGGTATGGAAGACACCTGTAATGGGCAGATGTAGCAACGATGCCACATCATTGACGGTGATAGTGACCTCTCCTACTGAAAGATGGAAACTACTAGTTTCCTTATGTCACATCTCTGCCAAAATAGATATAAGTCCCTTGTCACTAGTGTCTAAGGAACATGCTATCTGAAAACTTAATCTTGTGGCAGCCACTATGTCTTCAGTCTCTAGAGCAGACCTTCCAAATTTCTCTACCTTCCTTCCATGGGAGGACAACTTCAACTTAGGACGTTCCTGAAAATAAATATTTAAACCATTTCAACTTAAATAAAAAATAGTTATGAAAATGTTATATACTTAAAAAAATACATCTATATTCCAAATTGTGACCGTCACATGATGAACATAGTTCGTCAAAATTGATGTATCGTGAGACCCACTTGGAAAATCCTAGGCATCAACAACTACATCATCAGTAATTGACTCCTAAGGCTGCTCATGGATCTCTTCAACTGCATGATTCACATGCTCAACATCCTCAGCAACAGGTGCATCTACCTATGGTCTACATGCATATGTTGTTGTCCTTAACCGTTGAAGGGCTTCCTCCGCATTACCACTAACTTCTATCACTAAGACTCCTCCTATAACCTTGTTTAAAGCCCGACGCAATCATCTGGTTCTAACCTTAATATGCACATTTAAACAGTAATAACAATTAATGTCATCGTTCAAATAATGATTCAATAAATTACTATCTAATAATTCATAAATAAAAAATTTATTATTTTTTAAATAACTTTTTTATTACTTTTATATATTCATAAATGAATACAAATCTTTTTTCAAATTTATACACTTCACATCACTAATTCCAATAAACTTAAATTAATGACCAAAATCTAATTACAATTTTTTTTATTAAATAACTATTTCATTTTTTTACAAATTAGTATTTCAATATCTTTAAATATTTTTAAACAAATGAAGAAATTTTAAATTTATACTTCCAAACAATATTTATATAAATATTTAATATATGGGTTAACAATATATATATATATATATATATATATATATATATATATATATAACTATATCAATAAAAAAATTGTAATTTAAAAATTTATACATTTTTTTGTTAAACTAAATTGTCATATATATACTAATAAAAATTTGAAATTTATGAACAAATTTATAAAAAAACTTTTTTAAATAGCAAATATAATTAAATTACTTATATTTTAATAATAAATAAATAACAATACTATTTATAATTTCATATTACATAAAAAATTCTTAAATTATTTATTAAAAGCCAACTTAAAAGTAAATATAATTAATTAAATAAGAACACATAAAAAATATACAACAATATTTATTTATTAAAAAATTATTTTTACAACAAAAATATTAATTTATTTTTAATCAAAAAAATGATTCATTTATTATTTTATAAAATATTAAATTAAAAAATAAAAAATTATACCTAAAATATTATACAATTGTAAATCCATATTAATTATACAAATTTTCAATCCACTGTCAAATGCGAAACAACAAGAGGGGCGGAGACGAACGACTTACGGTGGAGACGATGACGAAGTTGACGTCGACGGCAAGGGCACTCACTGGCGGTGTGGCACGAACGGAGGGACGAACAGCGGCCTCTTGACAGTGCGAGGAAGCAAAACGCTGAAGTGCAGAAGAAGAAAAGAAACAGTAGCGGAACACGTGAGGAAGAGGGAGAGCGAGAGAGACAGTTTTTAAAATTTTAAGTAAAGAACATTTTGGTTACTTCACTTAAAGTTAGGTGTATCATTAATTTTAGTGGACGCACAAAGAAAAACCCAAAGTATGGAACAAATCTAAAGATAC